>NW_026533195.1:1617500-1722500 GCF_028296485.1 Oppia nitens | reverse complement strand
AAAAATAAAATAAAAATTTTAAATACTTTTCATTAATAATAATTTTTAACCAATATATATATACTTAATTATAAACAATTACAAACTAAAATAAAAAAAATATAATCTAATTAAGATTTTTTAGTAATAATTTTTTAAAAATAACTTATTTTATTGTTAAGTTATTGTTACATTTTTTTGTTATTTTTTAATTTTACTTCTATAAGATGTTTTGTATAATAATAATTGTTTAGAAAATAAAATAAATATGATTGTAATTAAAATACATGTAACAGTTATATAACTTATTATTACTATATATAATAAAAATAAATATTATTGTCGTAAAAATAATAAAATAATTAATTTGAAATAAAAATAAAACACTAGTTTATTATTAATTGATTTTTATTAATTTTTCTAATAAAATACTTAAACATAAATATTTTAGTAATAATTAATATATATAACTGTATAATAATTACTATCTATTTTTTAGATTTACAAAATTTTAAACAATTTTTATCATAATAATAATTACTAAACAATTGCCAAAATTGTCGGCTAAACCAAAAATAGACAATCGGATAAAACAGTCCAAATAGATAGTATAGATAAAAATATAGAAATCTATTATCATTGTTTAGTAGGCAGGTGCCCAATTGGCCCATTGATTGTACGTTAAATATATTGTCCAATGAACAATTATGAAACATACTGTTTGACAATAGAAATACACTTATGATGATCAATAGGCGTACAACAATCCAATAGTCAAAGTTGACGTCCTTTTTAGAATAATTACTTATAAAGGTTAAGGCAATACCCAGTGTATTGAATAGTATTATGAGTGCAGGCAATAGAAACTGTACGATAATAACCAATAGATTAGTAGTTATATTGAATGTATTATTTTGGTTAAGAAACTGTAGATATTCTGTAAAATGTAAGCAAACAAACTGTCCGTTTGTATAGTCAATATAGTAGATATCGTTGACAACCATATTGGGTATGGCCAATAGTAGACTGGCCAACCATATGCTAGGTATTAGGACCCGGTTAGTAGCCAAACGATTCATTGGGTTCAAGTGCCGGAATATACGGGTCAACGATATATAGTGATCGTAGGATAACAGTGCCATCGACAGGGATGTTACGTACAGTGACCACGAATTGCATAACAATGCCAACGATTGTAGACAATAGACGGCCAGCCGGGAGTCGGTTGTCTGTCTGAGCACTGGTATGTAGACAACCAGTGCATACGCTGAACCAATTGTATTCAATAGACCCGAATAGCTAATGTTTAGCATTAAAATTTTAGGCAGTTTTCGATGTTTACTATTATTATTATTATTATTATTATAAGTAGATTTAAATGAATATAATATTACTTTAATTATAATAATATCCGATATTATAAATAGCGATTGCAATGCAAACAATGTACCCAGTTTCAATTGTCTATCCAGATCCAATTTTAATGATATTTTTAATTGATCAGTATCATTATTAGTATTATTAGTATTATAATAATAATAATAATTATTATCATATATACTGTTATTGGTAATGTTAATAGACATTGAAAATAAAAACATATATATAAATTTATTATTATTTATAAAAAAATATTTATTTATAACACATTATTTATAAAAATAGTATATTTTTATTTTATTGATTATTATATAATTTATTTTAACAAAAATAATTTATATACAATATTAATTGCAAAATAACGGTTTATATATATATATATAATTATTAACTGTATATATATTATCTAATTAATTGTTAATTTATGTATTTAATGACGTCTAGACATACAGTAAAAACACAGAATAATTAATTTAAAGATATATATATATATTTAATGATATAAATATATACACTATTATTATTAGTTTAGATTATTATTATTATTATTGCAAATCATCTAGGCTAATTTTGGATAATATAATAATAATAAATATAATATAATAAAAATGATATTAATAATTCATAGGTAAAGGATTTACTGTATTAATTAATAAAATAATAATTACAAAAAAATAATTGTTTTTTTTAAATAAAATTTTCCTTATTTTTTGTTTGTTTTTTGTTTGTTGTTGATTATCTGGCAATGACTAAATAAAATACTAAATAAAAAAAATTTTTGCTTAATTTATTGTATATTTTGATAGATATATATTAATAGAAAGTAAATAATAAATTATTTTATTTCATATTTTATGTTTAATTTTGATTAGAATTATATATTATATATTATTATTATTATTATTATTATTATTGAATTATAAAATTATATAAAAAATAAACTATAATTAATATTAATATCGATTAATAAATGTTGTTTTATTAAAATATATATAATATATTTATATATCATATATAGTCATATAAATTATTGTCACTCAAAATATAAAATAAAAATAATTAACAACATTTTCAGTAACATTTAATTTATATATTGCATGTTTATTATATAAATATACTGTAATTAGATTATAATAGTATTGTATATAAATTAATTATTAATATATATATATACTGTATATATATATATATAAATATTAAAAAAAACAAAATTTATTTGCCTGAGATATATGCAGATGTTTATAAACACAATTATATATATATATATATATAATAGTTATAATATAGTATTTATATAATATATATATATATATATATATATATTTAATATCTTATTTAATTAATATATTTACATATACAGTACAGTATACTACTGTCTATAAAAATAGCATTAAATTTATAGAAACTTTATGTTTTGTTTTTCCCAATAATTAATATTGTTTTAATAACTATTAATACAGGTCTATAAATCTATGTACTATGCATTAAGTAATTTTTCTTAAAAAAAAATATAAATATAATTATATAAATACAATACAATGGACGACAACAACAATACAATTATTGATAAATTAGAAAAACATTTAGTAAACTATTATATATTTTTAACCAATTTTACTGATTATTTGTCAAACAATACTATACCTAAACGGCGTTTAATAGGTGTATTGATTGTCGATTTAATACAATTGGTATTTTTCGTACGTTTTCTATTRTCCGGTTTGGTTGACCAACAATGGATGAGCGCAATGGTAGGCGATCCTACATACATAATATGGGATCCACAATTGGCATCGTTTATGTTAGCCGATTGGGCACTGTTAATACTAATTGAATATCTAATTAGTCAATGGAAATACTATTGTCGTCGATTGACACCAACTATTTGTTTGTTACAACAGTTACGCAAYAATAATAATTGTCGACAATTACCATTGAATCGATTCAATTCCCATCGATTTTGGTCGAAACAAAATGGTTGACCAAGGTAATATTGAAATATGCTTATTGGTCGATGGTGATATGGACAAATATGGCATCTATTGGACTGTCCTATCAAATGTATTTAGATGAGCAGTTAGATGATGATGATATAGGTGCTAAATCATCAAAAATGTTTAGCACATGTATGTTAGTGATGGGTACATTGGAAACACTATTGTTTACAATATTAGCGTTTAATAAAATTTGTACAATGTTTCAATTGTATTATATTTTATGTACATATATTAAACTAGTTTACATACAATTGAATCGTAAAATTAAACAAAATATTTAYRTCAATTACTATRWAATTGTTTATCAACAATTAGTTCAGCATGATCAGTTAACTGTATTGGTATCGAAAATTAATAAYCAATTAATTAAATTTAGTTTATTCAATGTCTACTATATATCGTTAGTTGGTTTCGAAATAATGTTATTCCTAATACACGATAGCTATACAAAAATTTCTGGTAAAATAATTGTCGCCTTTATATTCATACTATTGTTTACAATGGTATTAGCAGTTAATTTGTTGTGCGTATGGATTACACGCGCAGCTCATCGACCCCGATGTCTACTACAGTCCTATAGTTGTCGCTCAGGTAGTCGACTATCGTATCGACAGAAATGGAAACTCCAGTCAATGATTGAACGTTTGTGTGGACCCGACATTGGGTTCTATTGTTTGGATTTATTTCCAATGAATAACTGGGAGTTTGCTATATTGTGCTTCAATTTCAGTGCAAATCATTTATTACTATTAAGTAATTTAAAATAATGTAAAAAAACTAATTTATTTTTTTAGATTTTTAATTTTAATTTATATTGATATAATATTTTCTATTGATAGTTTTAATTTAGCACTATTCTCAATAAAATAAAAAATTATTATAAAATTTATAATTTTTCTACATGTATGTAGATTTAAAAATAAATTAATTTATTTAATTGTATATATTTTAATAATTTCTTTTTTAAAAAAGTATTAAAAACTATTATTAATATAATGTAATTGAATTTAAAATAATAAACTAAAGATATTTATAATGTTTATAGTTATTAATTGAGAATTTTATTTAATATTATTTTTTTTATTAATACATACAGTAGCAAAAAATTTTAAGCATTTTATATTTTTTATAAAATTACTAAAAAAATTATTTATATATTTATTATATAAAAATTATGTCTAGTAATACATTAGCAGTTTTAWTATAAAAAATAATAAACACATTAAACTAATAATAATTATTATTATGTTATTTGTAATAAAAATAGTATTTTTTTATTTTATCGGATATTAKTATTATTATAATTATTAATRWATTTGAATTATATATTAATATAGATGTTATATGAATATACAAATAAATTAACAGATTTTTTAACAAATTATTTTAATGAMWAYWTTTTTGATAAAAATAATTTAAATTTATGAGTTTAAAGACTAAAATATTAACTATCAATATATATTGATATTTTATTTATATATATTTTTTATAGCTGTATATAGCWATAAAATAAATTTAKTTTTATTTRCTATTRTATAATACTTGTAAATATACAATATTTTATTATTAAGTAACATAATAATGATAAACAATTATTATTTATTACTTTATATATATATATATATTGTATTACATATGYWTTGTTATTTGTAATATAGTTATTACTTAATAGTAAATAGGCTATTAAATTATTAAGTTAAAAAAATAAATATATWTATTTATTTATTTATAAGAAAATCAATATAAAAATTTTTATATTTATATCTATATATATAATAACAAATAAAATAATTTATAATTTATTTTGTTTTCAATAAGTTWTAAAAAATGTATACTATTAATAATAATAGTAGTACAATAATTGTTTTATTAGAAAATAATTCAATACATTTAATAATCAATTGTACACTATTTATAATAACTACAATATTTATTATATCGGATATAATTATAATTAAAGTTATGTTAAATTCATTTAAAAAACWTGAAAATAATACAAATAATAATTATAATAATAATAATTATTCAAAACAACGTCCAAAACTATTGATGTTGAACATAGTAATAGCACAGTTAGCAATAAAAATTATCAACAATTATTCATATTATATTTATCTACCGGTGCTTATCATCTACTATGATGATTATGACAACAACCAATCACTATTATATACAATAAGATCGYTGACAATGTTGTTGAGTACGTGCGCCGAATATATGACATCCCTATCGATGACAATCATATCTGGCGATTACTATATAACGTTTACAAAAATATTTWCACAACTAAACCCATTGGACCGGTTATCCAATACTATACTAATTTCTGGTCTATGGTTGGCCAGTCTACTATTRTCCMTRCCGTTTCTACTAACATCRCATGTCATATTTATGGATTATACAACTGGCCAAATGTTATGCCTAATGAATAATCAAAGCACCCATAGTCACCAGTTTATGGAAATGGCATCTAATTTCAATTATATAAAGTATACACTAATAATACGTTTTGTATTGCAATTAGCCATWCCCGGTACGATAATACTATTTTATACCCTGCGATTATTGTATTCACAATTATACAACYATTATGTAAAAAAGGACCAAAACTATGACCATAGAATTATTGTACGAATAGTATTGCAAATTACGGTATTTTTTGTATCCAATGGTTTAAAGCATTCAAATAAGATTTTAAATTTTTTAACAAATTATAGAGAAAATTCAGACAATGCTTGTCTAATAACTGCCGATAATTATGTAAACTATTGTTACTATTTAATTGTTACACAATTCTATACGTTAGTCTATTTTTGGTTTAATCGGCAATTTATAGAAATTTTCTGGAAATATTTCAAAAGTWTTCAATTATATAAATGGCTACAAAATAAAAAATTAACTAATTTTATTTGAAATTTTTTTTTGTAAATACAATTATCAAAATTAATAATCAAAAAATTTATAACAATAGATAAAATACTAGACATAATAAAAATGTTATATAAAATTTAATGTAATTGTATTATTTATTGCAAATAAAGTAAAAATTAATAAAATAAAAAATTAATTGATAAGTCAAGGCTGTATATTAATGTCTGATTTTGTAATAAAAAATAGAAATAATAATAAAATAAATATTATAATATATTATATTAAATATTATTATTTATTATATTAAATATAACTATATATTATATTAAATATTATTTTATATTAAATATAACTTTATATCATATTAAATATTATTGTTTATTATATTAAATATTATTTTTATTAGTATATAAATGTTATTTTCTGACAATATGTCGATATTTATATCAAACAATACAGTAATTGTTTTATATGGAAATTATTCCCGACAATTATGTTTTATAGTAATAATTTATTTAATTACAAATTTGTTTATCGTATCGGATATTATTATAATTAAAGTTATGTTATATTCATTTAGACGACAAAATAATGAAAATTTCAATAATAATAATAATACAAATAATAACATACGTCCAAAACTATTAATGTTGAATATAGCAATATCACATTTATTATTGAAARCTGGTTGCACCTATACAAGTTTTATATATCTACCATTAATTCAACACCTGAACATACCTGAGCTATCGATTACAGTCAAATCGTTAAGCTGTTTATGCGAAACCTGGTCACTGTATGTAACATCCATATCGACGGCACTGTTAGCCACCGATCGCTATATATCGTTGACAATGRTATTCACTCATCTGAACCCATTGGACAGGTTATCTACACGTTTGGTAATTATTAGCATATGGTTGATGAGTTTACTACTAGCCCTACCGTTTACCCTAACCAATAAGTTAAACTATTTTGACTATACAACCGGCCAAATAGTTTGCTTGAATATTGCTTACTTGAATCCATCATATTTTATACAACTGGCCGGTGCTTTCRTATACAGAAAATCAATTATTAGCATACGTTTTGTATTGCAATTGATGGTACCCGGCCTGATAGTACTATTCTATACTGTACGTCTATTGTATTCRATTGGATWTACTAATGTAAAAACGGTCGACACCAACGCAACAATTGTTATTAGCCATAATAATAATAATATGAATATGATTAGCATTGCCATACGTATAGTGTTGCAAATTACGGTTTATTTTCTGGCTAATTGGTTTCTATATATTACTATTATTGTTTATTATTTTAATTATGAAAATTATCCAGCTSCTAATTCATTGRTATTTGATATATGCAATGGTCTATCCGATAATAATTTTATTCAATACTATTATTGCTATCTAATTGCCAGCGATTTCTATACGTTAAGCAATTTTTGGTTTTGCCATCAGTTTAGACAATATTTTTGGAAATATTTGAATAGTTTTTAAAATGGGTTTATAATGTTTTGTTAAGTTTTAATGAATTTTTGTTTTTAGAAAACATAGTCATAGACATAATAATATTTAAAAATAAAATAAAAACATTTAACTGTAAAACTTAAGTTATATAAAAAAATAATATTATAATATTGAGTAACATAAATGATTTAGATTAATATTATTATTATTATTACTACTAAATATAGTATAATACTAGACATAATAAAAAATAATAATTAATACAAAAAAAATCTGTAAATTTTATATATCTTTTAATAATAAAAGAGTAATATTATTTTATATCATACTGTATAATTTAGTGCAAGTAATGTAGAAATTGTAATAATAAGTAAATAAAAAAATTATTTATATAAAGAATATATTTTTTAATGTCTTTTATTTGTTATAAACAACAGTAATAATACTATATATTTAATATAAACTAATATACCGTTTTTAAAAAAATTATAATCATCATAAATATAATAATATAATATTTTTTTATTTATTTAAATAATTTCTATAATAAATATAGTCAACCTTTACTATTTTGCAATTATTTAATTTTTTAAATATTAATATTATATACAGTATTAAAATAATTAAAAAATATTTTACAAAATTAATTAAGCATTATACTATAAAATTAGTATATAGTGTACAATAAAATTAAAACATAATAATAATAATAAAACAATATATTTTATTTTGTAAGCTTTAACTGTATAAAATATTTAGTTGTACTTTATAATAAAATTAATTAATTATTTATTTATTTTATTTACAAATAAGACATTAAAAATACATCTTTTATTTTTATTTTGAAAACAAATATTATTAATAGCAATAAATTAGATGATATAAAATATTTGTATTATAATAGTTACTATTAATTATTTTAAAAATAATAAATATTTTTATTTAATTAATTATATTATTGTATATATTATTTTTTAATGTTTATTGTTTAGTATTATGTCTAGTATTTATCTTTATTTACAAATTTTGTTTATAAAATCTTCAAATAATTGTTTTGATAATTTTTATTACTAATTGCAATACAAGAATATAATAATAATAATAATATTTTATTTGATATTAACTAAACAGAAAACTATTAAATTKAAAAACTTTTCAAATATTTCCAGAAATATAACTAWMATAATGATCTCTAATGACTATTCATAAAAAACTTTTCAAATATATCCAAAAATAGTCTCTAAATTGACGGCTAAACCAAAAATAGATTAACGTATAGAAATCGCTGGCAATTAGATAGCAATAATAATATGGCGTATAATTAGTATCAGCAAACACTTTACAAACGTTAAAAAACATTAAGTTAGCTGGATAATTTTTTGTATTAAAATAATAGACAATCAAATTAGTATAGACAAAACAGTTAGCCAGTAAAAATACAAYAATTTGTAATAYAATACGTACGACAATAATATCATATTATTATTATTATTATTATTATTATTGATTGATGTAATGGTATCAAACTTTTTCATATAATCGTATACTATTGAATACAATAGACGTAGAGTATAAAATAGTACTATCAAACCGGGTACCATCAATTGCAATATAAATCGTATACTAATAATATATTTTCGATATATATAACCATTAGTTTGTTGTATCAAATATGTTGGCTTAAAGTTAACAATATTAGTGCAAACTATTTGACCGGTTGTATAGTCTAGATAAATGATTATACTGTCCAGACTAAATGGTATGGCCAATAGTAGACTGACCAACCAAATAGAAATAATCAGCAAACGATTAGACAACCGGTTCAATGGGTTCAGGTGCGTGAATACCATAGTCAACGATATATAGTGATCAGTGGCTAACAATGCTGTCGACATGGATGTTACATACAGTGACCAGTTTTCGCATAATGAGGCCAACGATTTCACTGTAAAGGTAAGTGCAGGTAGATTAACATATTGGAGCACTGGTAGATAAATTTTATACGAATAGGTGCATCCAATTTTCAATATTAACTGTGATATTGCTATATTCATCATTAATAGTTTTGGACGTTTGTTTGTATTATTATTATTAGTATTATTTGCATTATTTTGTTGTTTAAATGAATACAACATAACTCTAATTATTATAATATCCGATATTATAAACACTGTTGTGATTACAAACGTCATAATAATTATTATTAATTGTATTGAATTATTTCCAAATAAAACAATCACTGTATTATTAGCCATTAATAATTTTTTTTAAATATAAATAAATTTAATAAATTTAAATAACTTTCCAAATTTGTTTTTATTTATAAATATTATTAAAACTTAATAACAATACTAAAACAATATATTTTATTTTATAAGCTTTAACTTTACAAATGTTGTACTTTATAACAAAATTGATTATTTTATTTATTTTATTTACAAATAAGACATTAAATGTACATCCTGTATTTTTATTTTGAAAACAAATATTATTAATTGCAATAAATTAGATGATATAAAATCTATGTATTATCACAGTTAATATTAATTATTTAGAAAATTTTATGAATATTTTTATTTAATTGTTTATTGTTTTATATTTTTATTACTAATTGTCAACAATTACAATAATTATATAACAACTATAAAATTACAATAACTAAACATAAACTATTTATTAGAAAAACTTTTCAGATATTTCCAGAAATATTCTCTAAATTGACGGCTAAACCAAAAATAGATTAACGTATAGAAATTGCTGGCAATTAAATACCAATAATAATATCGGGTATAATTAGTATCCAAAAGCATTTTACATAGATCAAATATAATTGTATTAACTAGATGATTTTGTTTATTAAAATAATACAAAATAATCGTATTATACATAAACCAGTTAGCCATAAAAAATACAATAATTTGCAATATAATACGTACGGCAATGTAATCCATATTATTATTATTATTATGATTATTATTGCTGATTGAGCTAATGGAATCAAACTTTTTCATATAATCGTATACTATTGAATACAATAGACGTATAGTATAGAATAGTACTATCAAACCGGGTACCATCAATTGCAATACAAATCGTATACAAATAATATATTTTCGATATATATAATCATCAGTTAGTTGTATAAAATATGTTGGCCTAAAGTTACTGATATTATTCATGCAAACTATTTGGCCGGTTGTATAGTCCAGATAAATGATTATACTGTCCAGGCTAAGTGGTATGGCCAATAGTAGACTGGCCAACCAAATGGAAATAATCAGCAAACGATTAGACAACCGGTTCAATGGGTTCAGGTGTGTGAATATCATTGTCAACGATATATAGTAATCAGTAGTTAACAGTGCCGTCGACAATGATGTTACATACAGTGACCAGTTTTCGCATAAAACGCCAAATGATTTGACTGTATAGGTAAGTGCAGGTTGATTAACATATTGAAACACTGGTAGATAAATTAAACATGAATAGGTGCATCCAATTTTCAATATTAACTGCGATATTGCTATATTCATCATTAATAGTTTTGGACGTTTGTTTGAATTATTATTATTATTGTTTGCATTATTTTGTTGTTTAAATGAATACAACATAACTTTAATTATAATAATATCTGATATTATAAACACAGTAGTAATTACTGATATAATTATAATTATTATTAATTGTTGGGAATTATTTCCAAATAAAACAATTACTGTATTATTGTTTGACATTTATATATATTTTTAGAAAAAAAATATAATTACTGTTATATAATAATATTTTATAAATTAATTATATTATTTACATTTATATACTGCACTATTATTATAATTTTWATTTTGTTTATTATATAAAACTATATCTGATTTAACTTTTTTTAAATGTTTTATAGTAGCAAAACAATAATTCGTTAATAAAAATATTTTAATAATTATTTTATTATTATGATTGTTATTATTATTATCGTTGTTTACACACAAAAATAAAGACATYAAAWCTAAATCCTTTATTTATGAATAAATTTGTTTTAAATTGATTTTTTTATTATTAATTTCTACATTACTTGCACTAAATATGATATAAAAATAATAATATTACTATTATTAATAGATTCGTAGAATTTTAGATTTTTTTTTGTTTTTTAATATATATTTTTATTATGTCTAGTAATAATATTATATYTAATATATATATATATATATATATATATATATATATTAAAATCTAACAAACATTATAAACCCCTAAAACTATTCAAATATATCCAAAAATAKTCTCTAAATTGACGACTAAACCAAAAATAGATTAACGTATAGAAATCGCTGGCAATTAGATAGCAATAATAGTAATGCATATAATTAGTATCGGCAAGCACTTTACATARATCAAATAAYAWTARRTTAGCTGGATAATTTTTTGTATTAAAATAAWAGAAAATACTATTATTATGRATAAACCAATTAGAKAGAAAAAATATAGTAATTTGTAWTACTATACGTATGGCAATACTATCCATATTATTATTATTATTATTATTGCTAATTGTTAATGTGTTGGTGTTGTTGTTGACCTTTTTCAAATAGTTGTATACCATAGAATACAATAGACGTACAGTATAGAATAGTACTATCAAACCGGGTACCATCAATTGCAATATAAATCGTACGATAATTATAACCAGCGGCCAGTTGTATAAAATATTTATGTATAATATTAGCAATATTCAAGCAAACTATCTGGCCAGTTTTATAGTCTAGATAAATGATCTTGCTAGTCAKCATAAATGGTAGGGCTAATAGTAGACTGGCCAACCAAATCGTAATAATCAGCAAACGGCTAGATAAGCGATCCAATGGATTTAATTGTGTAAATATTTTAATCAACGATAAATAGTGATCCCATGCTAACAGTGCAGTCGATATGGATGTTACATACAGTGACCAGGTTTCGCATAAAGTGGCCAACGATTTGATTGTTAGCGACAGCCAAGTTAGATTTATTTGTTGAAGCACTGGTAGATAAATAAGCCATAAATAGGTGCTACCAATTTTCAATAGTAACTGTGCTATTGCTATRTTCATCATTAATAGTTTTGGACGTATGTTTGTATTATTATTATTATTATTATTTGTATTATTTTKTTGTTTAAATGAATACAACATAACTTTAATTATAATAATATCCGATATTATAAACACTGTTGTTATTATTGATATTATAATTATAATTATCAATTGTATGGAATTATTTCCAAATAATACGGTCACTGTATTATTGTTTGACATTAATATTTTTTTAAGTATCATATAATTAWATATATAATTAAAAATATTATTAAAAAATATTATATATAATAAATAAATGATATATTATTTAATAAACATTAACTATACAATTGTTTTATTTTAGTGGAAACAAATGCATTAATAAAATACAGTAATAATATTTTTCATTAAGTAATTTATGTTATTTACAATATAACAAAAATAACATAAAAAATACATCCTTTAATTATGAATTAATTTTAACATTAATTAATTAATATTTTTATTGCTCAATTGTAATATATATTATATGATATTTTTATTTATTAATAATAGTTATTTACATTAGATAAATATAATTATATTTTATATAATAATTAGTATATAATAAACAATTATTTATTAAACTGTGTTTTAAAAAACGGAAAATAATTATAAATAATTTTTAAAAAAAATATAATTTATTTTACTTTTTGTTGCTGTTATTATAAATAATATAAATTACTTAATAAAATAATATTATTACTATATTTTATTAATGCATTTGTATCGACAAAAATAAAATAATTGTATACTTAATGTTTATCAATGAACATATCATTTATTAATTACATATAATATATATTTTTTTAAAAAAATAATATTTTCATATATATATATAATTATATTATAATTTTAATAATATTAATGTCAAACAATAATACAGTGACCGTATTATTTGGTAATAATTCTATACAATTTATACTTACAATTTTAATATTTGTAATAACAACAGTGTCTATAATATCGGATATTATAATAATTAAAGTTATGTTATATTCATTTAAACAACAAAATAATATAAATAATAATAATAATCATACAAACATACGTCCAAAACTATTAATGATGAATATAGCAATAGCTCAGTTACTATTGAAAATTGGTAGCACCTATTCGTTTTATATTTATCTACCAGTGCTTAAACAAATAAATCTTATTGAACTGTTGCTAACAATCAAATCGTTGGCCACTTTATGCGAAGTCTGGTCACTGTATGTAACATCCATATCGACTGCACTGTTAGCCACTGATCGCTATATATCGTTGACAATGGCATTCACACACCTGAACCCATTGAATCGGTTGTCTAATCGTTTGCTGATTATTACGATTTGGTTGGCCAGTCTACTATTAGCCACACCATTTTTGCTAACCAGCAAGATCATCTATCTAGACTATACAACCGGCCAAATAGTTTGCTTGACTATTGAAAACATTAGGGCTAAATATTTTATACAACTGGCCGATGATTATATATATTGTAAATATCTTATTATCATACGATTTGTATTGCAGCTGATGGTACCCGGTTTGATAGTACTATTCTATACTGTACGTCTATTGTATTCTATAGTATACAGCTATTTGAAAAAGGTCAACAACACATTAACAATTATCAATAATAATAATAATATGGATAGCATTGCCATACGTATTGTATTACAAAGTATTGTATTTTTTCTGGCTAACTGGTTTGTCCATACAAATATGATTGTCTATTATTTTAATACAAAAAATTATCAAGCTCAATTAATGTTAGTTGATCAATGTAAAGTGCTTGCCGATACTAATTATGCGCTTTACTATAATTGCTATCTAATTGCCAGCGATTTCTATACGTTAATCTATTTTTGGTTTAGCCGTCAATTTAGAGACTATTTTTGGATATATTTGAAAAGTTTTAGGGATTCATAATGTTTGTTAGTTTTTGATATATATATATATATACATAATATTAGATATAATACTAAATTTAGTTATAATACTAGACATAATAAAAATAAATATTAAAAAACAAAAATCTAAAATTCCATGAACCTATTTATTAAAAGTAATATTATTTTTATATCATATTTAATGCAATTAATGTAGAAATTAATCAAAAATAAAAAATAATTAAAAAAAACTTATTCATAAGTAAAGGGTTTAGTTTTAATGTCTTTCTTTTTGCGTGTAAACAACACTAATAATAATAATAATAATAATAAAAAAATTACTAAAATATTTTTATTAATGAATTATTGTTCGCTACTATAAAACATTTGAAATATAATAAATAAGATATAGTTATATACAGTATATATAGTATATAAAACTAAAATAAAAATTATAATAATCTTTTAAAATTATTTAAATAGTGCTGTATATACTGTATTAATTGTAAATAATATAATTAATTGTAAATTTATACAAAAAATTATTATTTAAAACAGTGATTATAATTTTTAAAAAATATATATATATAAATGTCAAACAATAATAATTATTTGGAAATAAATCCATACAATTAACAATAACTATAATGATATTACTAAACACTACAGTGTTTATAATATCGGATATCATTATAATTAAAGTTATATTATATTCATTTAAACAACAAAATAATGCAAATAATAATAATAATAATACAAACAAACGTCCAAAACTATTAATGATGAATATAGCAATATCACAGTTACTATTGAAAATTGGTTGCACCTTTTCATGTTTAATTTATCTACCAGTGCTCCAATATGTTAATCTATCTGCACTTACCTATACAGTCAAATCGTTGGTCACTTTATGCAAAAACCTGGTCACCTGTATGTAACATCATTGTCGACGGCACTGTTARCAACTATATATCGGTTAATATTGGTATTCCCAAACACTAAATCCCGTATATCTAACCGTATCGTAATACTAACAGTTTGGTTGGCCAGTCTACTATTTATGCACTACCGTTTATGTTAACCAACAAAAATTATCTATCTAGACTATCCAACTGGGCAAATAGTTTGTTTGAAAATATTGCTAACTTTAGGCCAACATATTTTTCATACAACTGGCCGAAGATTATATATATATATATATAGAAAATATTTTTTAAATCATACGATTTGTATAAGCAATTGATGGTACCCCGGGTTTGATAGTACTATTTTATATACTGTACGTCTAYTGTATTCTATAGTATACAACTATTTGAAAATGGTCAACAACACRTTAGCATTACCAACAATAACAACTATAATATGGATAGCATTGCCAAACGTATTTTATTACAAATTGCTTTAAATTATCTATATCTAGTGGGTTTATTCATAATTAATTGTAGTGTACAATATTTTATTAATAACAACAAAAATTATCTAGCTAATTCAATGAAATAATGATCTATATAATTGAGCTTGCTAATAGAAATTATATACAATACTATTATTGTTATCTAATTACCAGTTATTTTTTTAGTTTAGCCGTCAATTTAGAGAATATTTCTGGAAATATCTGAAAAGTATTTCYATTTAATAGTTTATATTATGTTATTGTAAAATARTAGTTAATTTATTCTAGTGTTGCAATTGGTAATAAAAAAATTATTAAAWCAATTATTTTTCTAGTTAATATWAGCAATATTTTTCAATAAACATAAATACTAGACATAATACTAGACATAAAAACAATAAATAATAAAAATAATATATATATATATAAATAAAATAAACTAATTAAATAAAAATATTYATTAAATTTATTAAATAATTAATATTAACTGTAATAATACAAATATTTTATATCATCTAATTTATTGCAATTAATAATATTTATTTTCAAAATATAAATACAGGATGTACTTTTAATGTCTTAATTGTAAATAAAATAAATAAAATAAATAAAATAATTAATTAATTTTGTTATAAAGTACAACATTTGTAAAGTTAAAGCTTATAAAATAAAATATATTGTTTTATTATTGTTATTATGTTTTAATAATATTTATAACTAAAAACAAATTTGGAAAGTTATTTAAATTTATTAAATTTATTTATATTAAAAATAAATAAATWATTAATGGCTAACAATACAGTGATTGTTTTATTTGGAAATAATTCAATACAATTAATAATAATAATAATGTCGTTTATAATCACAACAGTGTTTATAATATCAGATATTATTATAATTAGAGTTATGTTGTATTCATTTAAACAACAAAATAATGCAAATAATAATAATAATAATAATACAAACAAACGTCCAAAACTATTAATGATGAATATAGCAATATCGCAGTTAATATTGAAAATTGGATGCACCTATTCGTATACAATTTATCTACCGGTGCTCCAATATGTCCATCTACCTGCACTTACCTATACAGTCAAATCGTTGGCCTCATTATGCGAAAACTGGTCACTGTATATAACATCATTGTCGACAACACTGTTAGCCACTGATCACTATATATCGTTGACTATGGTATTCACGCACCTGAACCCATTGAACCGGCTGTCTAATCGTTTGCTGATTATTTCAATTTGGTTGGCCAGTCTACTACTAGCCATACCATTTAGTCTGGACAGTATAATCGTATATCTAGACTATACAACCGGWCAAATAGTTTGTACTAATATTCTAAACTTTAGGCCAACATATTTTCAACAACTAACTGATGGCTATATATATCGTAAATATCTAATTATCATACGATTTGTATTGCAACTGATGGTACCCGGTTTGATAGGACTATTCTATTCGATACGCTTATTGTATACAATGGCTTACAATTATATGAAAAAGGACAACACAACAACAACAATTACACCAAATAATATGGATAGCATTGCCATACGTATTGTATTACAAATTATTGTATTTTTACTGGCTAACTGGTTTGTCTATACTAATATGATTGTCTATTATTTTAATACGAAAAATTATCCAGCTAACTTAATGTTTTTTAACGTTTGTAAAGTGTTTGCCGATACTAATTATACGCCATATTATTATTGCTATCTAATTGCCAGCGATTTCTATACGTTAATCTATTTTTGGTTTAGCCGTCAATTTAGAGATTATTTTTGGATATATTTGAAAAGTTTTTTTTATGATATTCATTAGAGTTCGTTAGGTTAGTTGACATTAAAATATAATATTTTTTTAGTCATAATAAACAAAACAAAAAATATTTACACATTTAGTTTTTTTAAAAAATATTATATTAATATTATTTAATTTATCTGAAATAATGTTTTATACAATACTAATATAAAAATAATTTATGAATTATTTAGAAATTTATAAAATTTGTATATAACAACATATTATTAATTATAAAATTTTGAAAAATTAATAAATACATTTAAATAAATATATTTATTATATTTATATTATTGCTTTAATATTTATTTTTAATAAGGTAGATTAATGTTTTGTAATACTTAATATATAACTATATATATATATATAATTAAATTATTATAGATAGTAAAATATAATGTTAAAATAACTACTAACATTAACTTAATAAATAACATTTCATAAAATCTAATTTATAGCAATTAATATATATATAAATATATAAATTTATATAATAAAAGTTATATTATAATTTATTCATTAATAAATGTTAGAATTTAATATTTTATTTTCTTTTCTTTATTGATAATAATGTAAATAATTGTTTTTAATTTAGTTTTATTGTTAATTATACTGTAAATTAGTTTTTATTTTAAAAAAACAATAAAATATAATAAAACATTTTTATGTATAGTTAATGAATATTTGTATTTTTTTTTAAAAACCAAACCGTTTTATGACAACAATAAAATCAAATTGAAATTAAAATAATTTTATATTACTGTATATTATCATTAATAACTACTAGTGTTAATATATCGGATATTATATTTTTAATTAATAATTTTTTTGATACATTTAATAATAATAATAATAATAATAATAAAAGTTATGTTACTTTCATATAAGTCATATAAAAAATTAAGTTTTATATGATTCATATTATTATTATTTTTAAAAAAATAAAATAAATAAATTTGTTTTCTTTCACAAAAATAACTATATATTTTTTTGTTTGTTTGAATAATATTAAAGTGTTTAATTTGATAATTGATTATGAAATAAACTTTATTATTTATTTGATAATACTAAAAAAAATTAAAACAACTATTAAAACAACTAAATTAAAATTAATATATATATAGTGTATATTATAATTAATATTTTTCTTGATATATTTAATAATAATAAAAATAATAAAAATAAAAATTGTATTATAATCAATACGACAATCAATGTACTCATAGACGTAATTATCAATCAAATAGATGCATGTAAACTGTATGTATTAATATAAAGTTATATACAAATATAATGACAACTAGTTTTTATAAATATTAAATAAATAATAATTAAATAACTATCTATTTTAGTAATGGATTGGGGGTGTAAATTGGGGGGGGGGGTAAAATCACAAATTACAAGTAATTTTTAAATTAATAATTAAAAAAGTTTAAAATAAATAAAAAAAAATTTTTTTAAATAAACAATTTTAATATATATATATATATATAGTGTCTTGATTTCCAACTAAAAAAATTATTTTGTCGGTTTAACGCTTATAACTGGGATTTAGTATGTCCACCGAACTTGACCAGTGGACGCTATTTCCGAAATTTTATTATAACTATAAATAACTATTTGTTAGGTTAGCAACTATAAAAACTTATAAATAACTATTTCATTTATTTTGAAAAATATAAGCATTAAATTGTAAAATATTGCTCAAATATATGTAAAAACAAAAAGTAATAGTTATATAAATTATATAAAATGTGTAAACTGTTATCAACTCATATTACTTTTTTAACAATAGAAATATTTAGTTTTTTTATATAAATCATTTTTGTAAATATGCTGAAAACAAGTAAATTATATATCAGTTGAAATATTTATAAGAAAATAAATAACTATTTCAATAACTATTTGGCTTTTTTGGCAATTATATACAACTATTTAATACAGTTTAAATAACTATTTTAACAACTATTTGACGTTTTTTAGCAACTATTATAACAACTATTTAATAGAGTATAAAAAATTATTAATCAATACACTATATATATATATATATATATATATATATATATATATATACAGTATTAGTACATACAGTTTAATACGTCTATTTGATTGATAATTACATCTATTAGTACGTAGTATTGTTATTATAACATAACTTTTTTTTAATTATTACTATTAAATATTTATAAAAAAATTATTAATAATTTTATATAAATATATATATTAATTTTAATTTAGTTGTTTTAATAGTAGTTTTAATTTTTTAGTATTATTAAAACAAATATATATATAGTTATTTTTGTGAAGGAAAAAAAATCATATAAAATTATTTTATTTTTATTTTTTAATAAATAATAATAATATGAATCATATAATACCTGAAGATTACGCTAATAGTACCTACAATACGGACGCAATTCATTTAGAGTCAATACAATTGATTATAAATGAAAAAAGGTATTAAAATTTAAATATATAAAACTAATTAATTTCTATTAATTTTATATTAATTTCTATTAATTTTATATTAATTTCTATTAATTTCTATTAATTTCTATTAATTATTATTATTATTATTACTAATAAAATAACAGTTCATACGATCTGATTGTTGATCTGGGCTTCGGTGACGGCAGAGTTACCCGAAAGTTGTCCGAAAACCTACTGCACAAACATGTGGTGGCCATCGATGTCGTACCCGAAATGCTAGCACACGCTGTGGCCAACAGTTCAGACGATACCAGCATTGAGTATGTCTTACAGGATATGAGTGTCCCGTGGCTTGAGTTGAGTCCACGTATCAGACAATTGGAGTCCAAAGTGGATCTACTGTTCAGTAATGTTGTGCTAAACTATATGTCAAATAAACGGCAAATAATGGAAATCATTGGACGGTTGTTGTCAAGCGATGGACTGTTTTTTGCTAATATTGTTATTTTTAAAGACTTGACTGAAAATAAACAACTGTTGGACAGTATGTTTGATGAAAGACAACAACAACTGTTGTGTCAATCAATTGATCGACAATTTAATGATTGGAAACAATCCATAATCGACAATAAGTTTCATATAAAACAATTTAAACTAATGTCTGACAATGAAATAATGACTCGCAAACAGATAATAGGTATTTAAATATAAATAAATAATAATAATAATTAATTAATTAATTACTTTTTATTTAGTTATATAATTATTAAACTCTAATTAAACAGTTTTTTTCTCTCGTAATTTCTAAGATTTTATGCCAGTATTAGTTGAATGCTATGCTATCTATTATAAAGATCGCCACCATTTTGACACTGAGGTCAAAGGTGACCGCTTTAGAGATTTATTGTTTAACACGTATTTTAGTTGTCTAACAGTCGGCGAGTCGGTAACTGAGACCAACAACAACAACAACAACAACAACAACCAATCAGTGATGATGTCGTGGAAACAATTTTTAGCCGACAATACTATACATGAAATGCAACTTTCCTGGCATTTCGTACGAGTCATGGCTTACAATCAATAAATTTTGTTAAAATTTTATTATTTTTATTTTATTATTTTTTTAAATTTAAACATTTAGGTTATTATTATATGTATTAGATATTAGTATAAATAAGTAATAAAAAAAATTGAATAATTTTTTTTTTTAATTAATTTAAACTGATATCTAATAATTTGAATAATTAATTTGAATCATTCATTTTTATTAATATTGTTAATTTTATTTTCTTTTTCAACAATATTTCAATAATTAACAAAATTTATGAAAATTTTAAAATTTAGTTTATTATTAATTTTTATAATAAAACAATTTTTTGTCAAATTAAAAAATACACAAAAAATAATAATAATTTTAAGAAACAAACTCAAAAAATTTTGTTAAAAATTTAACTGTAATAACAAAATTTTAATTTTAATAAAATATTTTTTTTTACTTATTTAAAATGGAATCTAAACAAAAAAGAAACCTAAATAAATAATTGTAAACAAAAATGTTAACAAAATTTTGTGTTTGTTTGTTAAAAATTTTACATTTATTTAATTAGGTTTTTTGTTTTGTTTAGATTCCATTTTAAATAAGTAAAAAAAATTATTTATTTTTTTAAAAATATTTTTTTTTAAATATTATTAATTTTATTCTTATAATATTTTGTCAATAATTTCAATAGTATTTTTTTTGTAAATTATTAATTTTTTAATAAAATAATTATTGCAAATTGTAATGATAATAAATAAGTGATTAAAATATAGAGAATAAATAATCATAAATAAAAATAATATTTTTTTATAATAATATTAATTATATTACATATTGATTTTAAACTATTATTTTAACTTAAAAAAATTATTTGTATTAAATATTATTTTTTAAAAATTTTAGTCAATTTCTATTTTATCCATTATTATTTTTATCATAAAATAAAAATTGTATAGAAAATTTATTATTTATTATTTTTCTTTAAAAATTAACTTTTTTTAGTAAAATAACTAGTAAAAAATATACTACTAAATTAACCAACAAAAAACATAATCATAACTATTGGCAACTATTGTTAAAATAAACATTTAATAATGATTTTTACTATTTTTTTTGTTGTTGATAAAAATTCCTATTGAAAATTAATTATTAAAAACATTAAATATTTTTTTATTATAAAATTTTTATTTTATGTATTATATAGTTTTTAAAAATTGTAATAATTCTAGAAAACTAATAAACTATTTTTTTAAATAATAAAAAAAAATTATCCAGCTAATATGCTATCTATCAGATATTTATTGCTATTATTTAATATCAATTTTGTGACTATTTTTTTAGGTATATAAAGAGCCAGTCAATTGATCTTGCGCCACGTAATTTTTGAATAACTTTTAAACGGTAAGAGATAATTTAATTCTGTAAAATACATTTAAGAATATCATATCGAACACACTTAATATACACATAATCGCAAAACTAGGATGACCAGATATACAAAATATCAGGACCAACGAAAGACACTATGCTACAGTTCAAACCACAACTGATAAATTTATTATGACAATGAAACTTTGTAGTCAAGAAATAATAGTTTAATATAAAAAAAGAATCATCAAAATCGAATTGGTAGTTTAGTTTTTATGGCTTGTTAAGTTTGTCATAAATCATATTATATAATATGGTCTAAAATAAAAATGGCGTTATTTATGACTATTATATATTTATAAGATAAAATTTTCAATTATATTACTAATTATAAAAACGAAATTTTAATACGTCTTCTAGTTTTCGAAATAATCAAATTTTAATATAAATTATATTATCAAATTACAATAGTGTGATTTATATTCAAATTCAATTATTTTGAAAACTAGTCGATATATTAAAATTTCGTTTTTAGAAATAGTAATATAATTTAAAATTAAATCTAATAAGTATATAATAGTCATAAATAACATCATTTTTATTTTAGACCATATTATATAATATGATTTATGACAAACTTAACAAGCCATAAAAACTAAACTACTAATTCGATTTTGATGATTCTTTTTTTATATTAAACTATTATTTCTTGACTACAAAGTTTCATTGTCATAATAAATTTATCAGTTGTGGTTTGACCTGTAGCATAGTGTCTTTCGTTGGTCCTGATATTTTGTATATCTGGTCATCCTAGTTTTGCGATTGTGTGTATATTAAGTGTGGTCGATATGATATTCTTAAATGTATTTTACAGAATTAAATTATCTCTTACCGTTTAAAAGTTATTCAAAAATTACGTGGCGCAAGATCAATTGACTGGCTCTTTATATATTATATTTATTTTTAAAAATTAAACTTTGAATGTACGCTATTTTAAAAATTATTTTTTAGTAAATTTGAATTAATGATTTATTATTACTTTTTGATAAAAAAAACTTATGTAATCTTAGATAGAAAATTGGTAAAAAATTTATATTAAATAAAATTTATATAAACTATCAACATAGGTTAATTACATAATCAATAATATTAATATTAATATCAATATTATAATGAAATTATAGATATACCTGTATATTATAAAAACTAATATTTTTATTATAATAACAGTACTATTGTAATAATTTAAGTAAATTTTATCACTGTATTTGATTTACAATAGAATTTATTATTATTATTATTTATGAAAATTTTTATCAATAATATATTTATTATTAATTATTTAAATAAACATTATTTTCGTTTGCTATATAATATACTATAATACGTAACATAAATATACTGTAATATCAAAAAAAAATAAGTAATAATTATTGAAATAATTTTAAATATATATATATATATGAATATTGAATACATAATAATCATAAATGGATAATACAATTGCTTTTTTAGAGTCATTTCTAGTAAAATACTATATATTTATATCAAATTTTGATGACTATAACCATACAAATAATATCATACCTAAGCGTCGCTTATACGGTATAATTGTTGTCTATTTACTACTAATACTGTTTACCATACGTTGTCTACTATCCGGTTTGGTTGACCAACAATGGATAAGCGAACTGGTATGCGATCCAATGTATCTGATACTGGATTCACAATTAGCTGACTATATGTTAGCCGATTGCGGYTTATTTACAATCTATGGCTACTTGACTATGCATTCAATGTATTATAGCAAACAATTACAACCAATTATTAGTGTATTGACTGAATTTTTTAGTAAAAAATTAACGATTAAATTGAATGGATATAATGCACAGAAAATGTTAACRAAAACAAAATGGTTGACMCTGGTATTTTTACGYTATCTATATTGGTACATGGTCATATGGACTAGTATGGCATCTATATATCTATCCKWTAATATGCTAGTGTATAATGATGAATTTAWATTATTATCATCATACAATCAACCTTATCAAATAATTACCCAGATAATTTGTGTACTAATAGGTACACTATCGACCCTGGCATTTATAGTGTTATACTATGCCCTAGTATGTTCACTATTTATTATATGGTTTATACTGAGCACTTATAGCCAATTAAATTACCAGCAAATCAATCGCCAACTACGATTGGGTATTTATCTAGATAGTTATCAAATTGTTCAAGTACAATTACGCAATCATATACAATTGACTGGACTGGTATGTAAATTTAATCAACTAATCAAATATGGTTTATTTGGTATCTATTATATAGCGTTAATCGGATTTGATATAATGTTTTTCCTAATATACGATAGCTATACAACAATATCGGGTACAATAGCCATAGCTATTATATTTTCAATAGTATTTACAATGGTATTAGCAGTTAATTTAATGTGCGTATGGATAACATGTGCGGCTCATCGACCCCGACATCTACTCGAGTCCTATATATGTCGTTCCCATCGACTATCGTATCGCCAGAAATGGAAACTCCAGTCAATGATTGAACGTTTGTGTGGACCCGACATTGGGTTCTATTGTTTGGATTTATTTCCAATGAATAACTGGGAGTTTGCTATACTTATCGTTAATTTTAGTGCAATTCATTTATTAATAATTAGTAAATTTACATAAATTTATATATATATRAAAAGTTATTTATAATTAATTAATAACATTATAATACTCTAATACTATATATTTATATAAAATTTTGATGACTATATAAATAATAAGACAATACCTAAGCGGCGCTTATTGGGTATACTATGTGTCGATTTAATAATACTAGTGTTTATTATACGGTTTGTTTTGACGTCTATTGTCGACCAGCAATGGATGCGTGTTCTGGTATGCGATCCGACATTTTTTTGGTATTTACAATAAAGACAAATACTTAGTTATATTGATTTAAAATAATAAAAATAATTTTTAATAATTTTTAATAATTTTTAATAATTTTTAATAATTTTTAATAATTTTTAATAATTTTTAATAATTTTTAATAATTTTTAATAATTTTTTTATTATTATCGATTTTTGTTAACAAACTAATAATAATAATAATAATTAATTATTATATATATATATATATATATAAATATTAATAGCTATTGTTTTTTAAATTCAAATAATAATATTTTGATTGCTTAACAACAAAAATATAGTGTATTTATTAAATTAGATTTCATTTATACTTTTAGTTAATTACATAATCGATAATATTGTTTTAATATATATATAAATATTTTTCAATAATAATAATAATATTATTTTTTTATAATGTTGTTCTATAAATTKATAAAACATATATATATATAATACTAATAATAATTAACATATATAAATAGCAATAATTAATAATAAAAAATATATTAATAATTGTTTTTATTTTTAAATGTTTTTGTTATCTAAATAATTAGCAATATTTTTGAATAATTTATATATTTTATAATAATTATTATTTACAAATAACAAAAAACTAAACATTAATACAATAAGTTAATTATTTAATCAATATTAATTACTTTTATACTGTATATATATGTATATGTATATAATTAATGATAACAAAAAAATCAATTATTATTTTGGTGCTACTAATGGTTTCTTGACATAGTGTCTCCTTGGTACATTTATAATAGGGTTAGATACATGTACATTAGTAGTAGTAGTAGTATTAATATTATATATATTATTAGTATTATTAACAAAATAATTTCTATAATTAATTAAGATATATTKAYAAAATTTTCWCATACTATCCGATAGAAATGTTAGCATTGAAAAACCAAACCATAAACTAATAGTACTGCCCAATAATGTTAGGTATTCCTCCTTTGACATTTTCAATGATATTTCGTATATCCAATTGGGTTCCATGGGTAACATTAAAAAAATGTCTATTTGACCACCATAATTAATTTTTTCGATATTAATAGGTTCAACTATAAAATTTATTGATGTATAATTTTCGTAACAATGTTTTATATATGGACATTGTTTTTTACAATATTTTAGATTTTCATCGAATGTTTGCTTTTCGTTCATTTTTAAGTTGTTATTGTATGTCAGGTTAAAATAAAATAAATATACTAATGGATATGTATTATTATATTGTATTGATCTATTAATATTACACTGAATTATACATTGTTGATATGATTGCCATATACATTTTGAATAAATACTAGGATCAGTTTTTAATGAATATCGTTTTAAATAAAATATATATGAATTGTTTACATTTGATAAACTTATACCATTGCTGCTATATATATTGAAATCGGGCTCCAAACGATTACCAACAAATAAATAAATGGTTGATTTAATAATATCGATAAATTTTAGCATAATATATAATATAGGATTATGTTTTTTATGTACATTATATATATTATTATTAATTTGTAAACTATTATTTTGATTATTATTCCAATTACTTAATAATGTTGTGCATAGAAAGTATTCATTAATAGACAACTTATAATTATTATCATTTAGTTTATTACTAAGAAAAAAACTATCTATTAATATATCTATTGGTTTAAATAAATTCAATTGTTTACTATATGAATAATTATTTAAAATATTTAAATTAAAATTGTAGGTATTATTATTTATTAACATTGAATAAAATGTATTATTAATTAATTTATTTTTTTCCCAACAAATTGTAAGCGATTGTAAATAATTGTCTATATTGTATTCATTTCTAATAATAAAATACATATTATATTAATATTTAATGTCTATTATCTATATCTAAAAATAAACATATTTAATAAACAGATAATAAAATCTTATTAAAGAATATATTTATATGTTATTTAATTAATATTTTACATAATAGACATATAAATAAAAAATAAATTTAAACAATTCATACCTAATATTAGTATTAGTATCAAATTGAGTGTAGATTATAGTAACTTTATATATTTGATAAAGACATCCAGTTAAACAAATCAACCAAATAATAAATAAATAAATGTTTATTTTATTTAGAATATTAATAAAATTAATCATTACTTATTGACTAAATTTATATTATAATAAAAATAATATAAATTGTTATATTTAACACTCTTAACAACTGTTATGTATAATATAACAATAAAGAAATAAAAAACATAAAATTAAGTTCATTAATAAGTATGGGATTTTTATATTTTTTGTATTTATTAAAATAATTGTTGCTATTAACTACTAATACATTTTAATTGCTTATTAAAATATTATTGTTAGTAATGATCAACATTTAAAAAAAATCTATGGCAATAATAATAATAATTTTTAATGTTACTTACAAATTTTGTAAAATTGAAAAATAGATAAATTAAAATTATTAGTAATTAGAATTAATAGATAATAATACTGTTATCGATTGACGGAGCTTGGTCCTTTTTGGCACCATATATTGACACGTCCTGGTCCCAATCAGCGCAACCAAACCGTCCTTTTCGCCACCAGAGGCATCACAGGTTTATGTCTGCCGGTCCATCACATACACGTCCGAAGGGGGGAGGGGGGTTCACTATGCCGGTCTAACCGGGAGGGTGTCTATTGGCCCCCGTAGTCGGCTACCGCCGACTACGGTGGCCAATACCTACGGTACTACTACTTAAAAAAAAACTTACGTTAATCAATCACGTCCAGAAATTACGTAAAGTATTTAAAAGGTAAGTTTTATTGATAGTTAAAAAGTTATTACAACTCTTCAAAGTGATTTTTTAACATAATTTGACTCGATTTATATATGATTTTCATTTCCTGTTTTCAAGGGTAAGTATGATTTTATTTTATTTTTTTTTAATTTTTTGATTATTATTTAATTTTTAAAATTATGTCTAACTATTTTCTGTGTAACTTAAAATGTGATTATTTTGTGATATTTTATTTTCTGTGATGATGTGTGCTAAAATTTTCCCGGTGTACATAAATTTTTGCTACAATATTAGTATTTTTTGCTGTGATATATAATTTTTATTTATTATCTATTTTTAAAATCTAATTTTTCTAGTCATCAATAAAATCAGTATTAACTTATTGTATATATCAGCATTTCTTTCTAGTCAACTTCCGGTCAACTTATTTTGGTCAGTATTTATTTGTATATATATATTTATTTATTTTCTACACTCTATTTATTTAAAATATCTGTTATTGTATATTATAACTTTTTATGTGATATATATATGTAATACATATGTGATATTTTTAATTGTGATATTTTTATTTGTGATAGACCTGTGGTCACTACCAATACTAGTCAACATACTAGTATATATATATATTATATTGTATATATTTATTTTGTTTTATTTATTGTTACAACTATCTGTGATATTTTTCATGTGTGATAAGTGGTCCTAAAGGTTAGGTCACTTCAAGGCCTAATTTTTTATTTATTTTAAAAGTTAGGCCACATCAAGGCCTAACCTTTTAAAGTGGTTGTATTGAACCCGGTGACCAAACTACCCGATAGTTGGCTAACATATGTTGGTGACCTTGATATAAGTATGTTATTTTGTATATATATTTTAATTATTTTAATTTACTATTATAAATACTTAGTCTGTGATAAAATCTAGTCATTTATTACAATACAAATGTCAATTATTTCATATAAAAATTTTCGATAAATATAATATTTTCATTATATTTTGCATCTCTAACTATACTTATAATTTTAATGATTATCAAGTATATATATATATATATATATATATATATATATTATTGATTTAATAATTATAGAAATTAAATATCTAATTATTAATCATGTGGCGAATACTTTTTATTTACTAACAAAAAATACATTAATTATTATTTAGAGTAATTATGTTTTATATAAAATACAAGTACATTATTTTATTAGTATTTTGTAATTAAGTTTTTTTTACAGTTTACGCTGAATTTATAATATATATATATACTGTATATAAATAATAATAGTAATAATAATTGTATTAATATTAATAATAATAATATACTCTAAATTGACTGCTAAACCAAAAATAGATTAACGTATAGAAATCGCTGGCAATTAAATACCAATAATAATATCGGATATAATTAGTATATATATATATAAGCATTTTACATAGATTAAATATAATTGAGCGTATAATTAATTTTCTGTATATAAAACTGGCGGCCAGTTGTATAAAATATGATTGATTAGTGTAAGCACTATTCAAGCAAACTATTTGGCCGATTGTATAGTCAAAATAGTTGATCTCATTGGACAGGGTAAACGGTAGGGCTAGTAGTAAACTCATCAACCATATGCTAATAATTACCAAACGTGTAGATAACCTGTCCAATGGGTTCAGATGAGTGAATATCATTGTCAACGATATATAGCGATCGGTGGCTAACAGTGCCGTCGATATGGATGTTACATACAGTGACCAGGTTTCGCATAAACAGCTTAACGATTTGACTGTAATCGATAGCTCAGGTATGTTTAGGTGTTGAATCAATGGTAGATATATAAAAATTGTATAGGTGCAACCAGTTTTCATTAATAAATGTGATATTGCTATATTCAACATTAATAGTTTGAGACTTATGTTATTATTTGCATTATAATTATTATTATTGAAATTTTCCATATTTTGTCGTCTAAATGAATACAACATAACTTTAATTATAATAATATCCGATACGATAAACACATGAGTTATTATATAAATTATTATTATAAAACATAATTGTCGGGAATTATTTCCAAATAAAACAATTCCTGTATTGTTTGACATAAATATCAATATATTATCAAAAAAAAATTATATACTAATAAAAATAATATTTAATATAATATACAGTTATTTCTATTTTTTAATTACAAAATCATACATTAATATACAGCCTTGGCTTAACAATTAATTTTTCATTTTATTAATTTTTACTTTATTTGCATTACATATAATTTTATATAATATTTTTGTTTTTTTATTTTTTTATTATGTCTAGAATTTTATTTATTGTGACAAATTTCTTGATTATTAATTTTGATAATTTTATTTACAATTTTTAAATAAAATTAGTTAATTTTTATTTTGTAACCATTCAAATAATCGAATACTTATGAAATATTTCCAGAAAATAATGCTTAAAACCATTGGATAGAAAAAATACGGAAATTTGCAATACTACTTTATAATAAATAATTGTTTTAATATTATTATAACTATATACTAGATTGTCCCGCGCAACATGTATAACTGTCCAATTCTTTTACTAATTTTAAAATATTCATCATAAGTAGTTTGAATGAGACTTAATTTTTCTATACAACTATTACATAACCTAATGTAACAAAACTACTAAACCAATACACATTATTTAGTCTAAACTCTTGAAAAATTTTAGATTTTTATATATATTTAAATTATTTTAACACAAATTGAAAATTTAATTATTTTTACAAAAAAAAATTGCATTTGAAAAAAATTTAAAAAAAAATTTAGCATATATAGCTAACCTCCCGGTGCCCTGTGACACACAATGTAGCAAAATGTAAGTACACAACATCTGTCTACCTGTCCTCAAAACCTACCTGAGCTCAATATACATTTAAAATTTCCCATAGAAATATCATTGCTTTAAATAAAAGTTGAAAATTTTAATACAAATTAAAAAATTTTAGTATTTGAGAAAATTTTACAAAAACTTAGCACAGGTAGCTAACCTCCCGGTGCTCTATGAATCATATAATATAGCAAAATATAGTTACACAACATCAGCCTACCTGAGCCTAAAATCTACCAGTGCTCTATAATCATTTAAAATTTCCCATAGAAATAACATTGCTTTAAATTAAAATTGAAAATATAACAATTCATTTTTAGATTTGAATTAAAATATGGTTGTTGATGAAAGGTGTCATACAAACAGACAAAAAGAGACTATTATCTTAAAGTGTTATATTGATTAAGTATTATACAATATTAATAATAAAACTAGTAGTCTTATATATAAAGTTCAAAATAATAGACAATTATATTTATTATAATAAAAATTAATATTTAATATAATATTTTATTATTATTTCTATTTTTTATTATAAAATAAGACAAAATTTATAATAAAATTATAATTTTTCATTTAGAAATATACATGTAATCTAATATTTTAAAATATTTTAAAGTAATTTATAAATTGCCAATTAAATTAAAAAATTGTTTAACAATTAAATAATAACAATATCATACATCATTATTGGCAGTTGATAAACAAGTATTATTATTATTATTATTATTATTATTGCTTAGTAATATTTCATCTATGGATTCGGTTTGCAATGATCCTCCTGGCCATTAGTACCCAACTGGCAACCATATTTGCATTCTTTTGCTGTTTTAGCATARTCAAATTTTCTATCACATTTGTATAGTCTATGACTTAGAYAAAAACCATCTAATGATTCGCCGCCATCACTATGTATATGATTGTGACATAATAATTGTTTACTGGCAACAGTACATTCACAATGTTTATAACAATAAAYCGATTGATGTATAACTAATTAATATATATATATATATATATATATATATAATAAAATTTAAATAAATTAWTAAGGTTATTTTTTTAAAAAATAAATAAAATAAAATAACTAAAAACTTACATGATAAACAAACAACTGCTGTAATTAAAATTAATGTAAATCTAGACATTATTTTTAAAAAAAATAATAAAAATAATTTAAAAGTAATTTATTAATATTATTTGTTTTAAAAAATATTTCTSTATAGATATAATGTTTTAATTTCTAGCTATTTATATAGTTTTAATTRTAGTAGATATACAAAAAATGTGTAYAATCATTATAGCTTGATTTATGTTAGRTAATAATTTATAATAATTTTAATAAATAAGTTAATAAACTAATAAATAAATATATGTATAAAAATAATTGCTAATAATATTTATTACAAAATATTAATGAACTAAATAAATATTTTACAAAAATTCTAGATTTTTTTTAATTATTATTATATTTATAATATTGATACATTTATAAGTTTAATAAAACTATTAATATTATGACAGATATTAATATATTAATGTTAATAAATAWATAAATAATAAATTATGATAACTAAGTTTATCACATTTTTTTATAAAAAATATTTCTAATRAATTAACAAAWTATATAAATTTTTWACTAATTATTCATAATTTTTTGTRTGGAAAAAWATCTATAATATATTATATAACTTATATAAGTAAAATTCAATAGACCCTTAAATATAAAAATTTTATTATACACTGTTTTTTTTAAATTTTGGAAAAATTTAATAAAATAAAAAATATATATTTTATTAGCTTTTAATATATTAAATTGTTTTTTTAATTGGTTTAAATGTAAAATATTTTTGAACATGTTATTTTTTACAAATACTGACTAAATACAAATTATTTAAATAAATTTTTATTATATTAATTATAAAATAGAAAATATCTATTTTATTATTTAAACTTATAAAAATTATATCGCTAAAATTTTAGGGGGTTATTTCTTTTTAAGCTACAATTTTTCTCATTTGGTAAAAATTCTCGGGGGTTAAATATAAAAATCTTAGGAGGATATTTTGGTCCTACCCCCTACCTCCTTAGMTTAACATTGAATTATGAATTTATAATAACATTATAATCATAACAACAAGAAAAACAAAAACATATATAAATTATATAAAATCTTTGCATAAATATTTTTTTTATTGATATTTTTTTAATTAATATTTTTAGTTATATTAATTATTATTATTAATAATAATAATTTTTTCTATGGATCTGGTTTGCAATGATCCTCCTGGCCATTAGTACCCAACTGGCAACCATGTTTGCACTTTTTCGCTGTTTGAGCGTAGCCAAATTTTYTGTCACATCTATACAGTCTATATGGAAAACAATTACCAACTAATGATTCTTCGCCAATCACTATGTATATGATTATAGCATAGTAGTTGTTTACTGGCAACCGTACATTCGCATTGTCGAGGAGTTATAAATCCCGTATTATAGGCTGGTAATGATTTAATTTTTTTTTTAAATAATTTTTAAATTAAAATTATTTATATAAATTTCAACGAAAAAAAAGAAAAGAAAATAAATAATCATAAATAAAAATTATGAAAACATACACGATATACATGATATAAAAAAACCAAAAAAATCAAAAAAAAATTTTTAGCTGATAAATTCGAACCTATTTTTTTTAGTGCATATAATTCCTTTAATAAAATTCGTAAAAAAACAAAAAAAAATTTTTTTTTTTTTTAGACACCATTTTCTCTATTTATATATAAAATAATACTTATCCCATAGCTTTTTTTATGCTTTATATAAAAATAAAATAAAAAAAAATCAAAAAAAATTTTGTAGCAGAGTTGATTAACCACTAATCTTGTTTTTTTAGACAGACATATACAGATTTTAGAATGCATATACGTATTCCTTTCAGGAATTCGTGAAAATTATGAAAACATACACGATATACATGATATACAAACCATTACTGTAATCGAAATTAGTATAAATCGATACATTTTTTTTTTAATTATTTAATAAAACTAAAATTAATAAACTAATAGTTTGTTTGTTAGAGATTTTTATTTATATATAAATATTTATAGTTTTTTTTAATATATACAAATATGTATAATTAGTTTTTTTATTTGATTAATGATTAGTATTGTTTTTTTTATWAATTTATATAAGATTTATTAATTTTTTTAATAAAACAAAGTTAATAAACTAATAAATATATATATATATATATATATATAWATATAATGGTTTTTTAATTATAATTTCTCATTAAATTTAAATATATGAAAATATTTTCTTACCAAATAATAATTATATTAAAAATTTATATTTTAACTTTTTAATAATAATAAGTCATAAATGTGGTAAAGTATTATAAATTATAATTTTTCTAATTTTTAATTTATTATAATTAAAAATTATAATTCGAATATTTCTATTATTTTTTTTTAATTTTTACAAATCATACATCTCTGAGCTAACTACCGGTGCAAATTTAATAATTAAAACACTATTATCCATGTATTAATTAATAAAAACATTTATTATAAATAATGTTTTATTAAATTAGTATTATAAATATTTTATATCTTGTTATACAAACAAACAAAAAACTATTGAAACCTATTTTGTTTGTTGTATTATTTAATAAAACATACGAGTCATTCAACTGATATATAGAAAATATTTGTTAATAATATTTATTGCAATATAATATTAAATATTAAATTAAATAAATATTTTACTGAAATTATTAATAATTTATTTTAATATATTTAATAAAGTTAATAAAACTATTAATATTAAGGTATTTGTTAATATTTTATTGCTAATAAATTAATAAATTAATTGTGATAGATAAGTTTATTAAACTTTTTWTAAAAAAAATATTTATAATAAATTAACAAATTTAAATTTATAACTTATTAATCATCATAATGTATGGAAAAATATCTATAATATATTATATAACTTATAAGTAAAGCTCAATAAACCCTTTAAATATAATCAAGTTTAATATACAATGTTTTTTAGAAATTTACTTAAAAAGATATTTAGAATTTTAGATATTTGCTATTAATTATTATTTTTATTATATCTAGTATTACTGTATATTATATTTATTAATAATAAAAATTTTAATCAAAATCATTTGTGTTATTTAATTTTATTATTTAATTAAAGTTAAGTTTTTTTTAAAAAATATTTTTATTATGTTTATGACTATCTACTAAATTTATTTAAAACTAACTAAACATTATCAACACTTTAAAAACTATTTTTTAAAAAATATCTAAACTGATAGCAAAAAAAAAACCAAAAATTGCTTAACGTATATAAATCATGCGACAGTACAAATAACAATAATACTATTGAATAAAATTATTATCGGATAGACCAGTGATTAACATTAAATTTATAAAACAAAATTGTACAAATAACCTAGTACATATTAAATGAGTAAGTGTTTGTTTAACTTACTCATTGTTTTTTATAAATTATGAAAATTACTATTAAATATCTGTTAAATTAGTTATGTTATATATGTATCACAAAGTTATTATGATAACACTTAATGTTAATCGTTGGATAGACCATTGCATATATCAAATATCATTCAATTAGCAGCTGGATAATTTTSATAATTAAAATAATAAACAATAATTKTAATATATATATATAGAAACCAATTAGCAAAAAATAAATGGTAATTTGCAACACTATACGTATGGCAATGCTATTCATATTTATATTATTATTAGTGTTAATAATTATTGTATTGGTGTCGACCSTTATTACATTAGTATATCCTATTGAATACAATARACATACAGTATAGAAAAGTACTATCAGYCCGGGTACCATCAATYACARTACAAAACGTATGGATATAATTAATGTTTGGATTTATTTCCAATGAATATCTGGGAATTTGCTAAAMTATGTGTTAAATTTTGTWGCAAATTGTYTATTATTATGATATTAAGTGATTTGTCATAAWATTTTGTGATTTATTAATGATTAAATTATTATCAATAAAAATGGATCAAATTGTTAGTTAATATCAATCAATATAAAATATATATATAAAAAAAATCTTAAACTGTTTTTCTTTTAATAAATTGTTTAATAATAATAATAAATTTTGTTAGAATCAGTAACAAAAATTTAATTTAATTTATAATATAAATATATTTAAATATATTTATTTGTTAATATTTTATATGTATATGTATCTATGTGTGTATGTATAAACCAAAAATAGTAGATTTTTGTATTAGTATTTTATTAATATTTATTACCAAATAGGAGACAATTATTAATATAATAACATATATATATAWATTTATATACTGCATATACAATAATGTATACAATTATTATAAAATTTTTGTATTTTTTGTTAGACAATTATTCAAATAATAATATAGTTTTTTTCCTATGTGAATGTGTGTGGAAATTGTTTATTTATTGCAATTATTATTATTACATATTTAAAATCATAAATTAGAAATATTTATTATAAATTAATTACAAAATCAATTTTTAGTACAAAATATAAATAATAAAATTAATATGTATTCTAATAGTTACTATGGTTATTAATTTATTAAGATTTATTATAATAATAAAAACAAAAATATTAAAACTAATTAATTTTTAAAATCAAAGCTAACAAGATTAATTATCATTCATAATAATGGTTAACCTTAAACCAAATAAATATCATCAAGCAAATAATAATAATAATAATAAATTAGTTATAATATCAGACATACCTGAATTTAATTACAAACTAATTGATAAAATAGAAAACTTTTTAGTAAAATATTTTATTACCAAATAATAATTATATTAAAAATTTATATTTTAACTTTTTAATAATAATAGGTCATAAATCTGGTAAAGTATTTTAAAAAAATATACAATTTTTTTTATAAATTTTCTAATATTAAAATTTTAGTTTTTTATTTTAGAATTCATACATCCCTGATCTAGCATACTGGTGCCAATATAATCATTAAAACAATATTATTTTTGTATTAGTTTCAAATAAAATATTTTTAGTAAATACATTATATTTGTTTTATACTTTTTTTAACTGAAAAAAACCATTTACACCTATTTTGTWTTAGATATTATGTACTAAAACATATGAGTCATTCAATAGATAAATTGACAATAATTGCTAATAATATTTATTATAAATACATATTAATAAAGTTAATAAAAAAATTAATATTCTGTTAATTATTAATATATTAATGCTAAAAAATTAATAAATAAAAAATTGTAATATCATAAAGTTTATTACTCTATTTTYAAAAAATAATATTTCTAATGAATTAACAAATTATATAAATTTATAACTWATTAATCATAATTTTGTATCTAAAAAAAATCTATGATATATTATATAACTTATATAAGTAMAGTTCAATAGACTCTTAAATATAACTAAAGTTATTATACAGTGTTTTTTAAATAAAATTTTGAAAAGTTAATAATTATATAAAATTGTTTTTTTAATGTAAAATATTTTTGTTCAATAATATTTWATTATTTCAATTTAATCTTTTAAATATAATAAATAATATAACTATTAATAATTGAAAACAAACTACTATTAAAATAGTTTATGAATGTAATATATATAAAGTATATATATATATATACTAATTTTTAATATAGATTTGAAATTAATAACCATAAAATATATATTGCTTATATTATTTAGTATAGGCCATTGTATTGTTATTATTGGTAAATACCCATTATTAGCATTGCCAATAATATAACCATTGATACCCATGATGATGTTGATGAAAATATTGCTAATGAATTTATAAATAATATATTGCTTTTTAATTTATTTTTAATGTGATATATTAGTATAATTTAGTTAACAAAATTTTTAATCAAAATTATATAATAGTTAAGAACAAAAAAAAATTAAAATATACTATATATAATGCACTGAAATTTATGCACAACATTGCAAACTCCCAGATATTAATTGGAAATATAAAATAATACATATATGATAATAAATATGTAATGTTTTAATAATTATATATAATTATTGATTTTATAATTTAATAATAAATATACTATATGATCATATGTCATAAGGATAATAGCAATAAGTGCAATACATAAACCGTTATAAATTATAAATAATAGTCAACTAATAGCTAAATTAATTATCAAATATAAAATATAAAAATTTATGAAAACTTAGATAATAATAATATATGTAATGCACTGAAGTTTATGAACAACATTGCAAACTCCCGGTTATTCATTGGAAATAAATCCAAACAATAGAACCCAATGTCGGGTCCACACAAACGTTCAATCATTGACTGGAGTTTCCATTTCTGGCGATACGATAGTCGATGGGAACGACATATATAGGTCTGGAGTAGACGTCGGGGTCGATGAGCCGCACGGGTTAGCCAAACACACATTAGATTAATATTCAATATAGTAGTAAACAATATCATAAATATAAATATTAACGAATATTTTGCTACTAATGTTAGATTATTTTCATATATCATATACAACATTATATTGAAGCCGACTAACGATACATAATAGATATCAAATAAAGCCAATCTAAACAAATCATTCAATTTGGCTACCAGTCCACTTAAGCGTACATGTCTAACTAGTTGTACATTAATCATTTGATAATAATCTAGATAGACGCCCAGTGCTAGCCAACAATTGATTTGTGTATAGTTCATAATCATATAGGTGCTTATTATAAAAAATACTGTATATGATAAACATATTATTGCAAACGCTAGTATAGTAAAACCCATTGTTTCCAATGTACCCATAGTTATAATTAGCAAGGTAACTATAGGATAGTTGGTTTGAGATTCATAATAAAGTTTATACGATAGATATACGGATAGTATATTTGTCAATAAGATCATTGACCAAAACAAATAGTGCAAACATAACCGGGTAAACCATTTGAATTTAGTTAGTAATAGGCGATCATTGTATCGATTCAAAGGCACCGGTAGCTGATGATTGTGAAAATCAATTAGTAGTCTAATAAATGTATGCAATTGTCGACTATAGTATTTTGATTGGACAGTTAGATAGGCAAACAGTGTAAACGATCCCCAATCGGCTAACATAAACGATCCTAACTGTGAATTCCATATAATATATGTCGGATCGCCAACCAGTTCACGCATCCATTGCTGGTCGACAATAGCCGACATCACTAACCGTATGATAAACACCAGTATTACTAAATCGACACAAACTATACCCAATAAGCGCCGCTTAGGTATTGCCTTATTATTCAGATAGTCATCAAAATTAGATATAAATATATAGTATTTGACTAGAAATGACTCTAAATTATTAATTATTTCATCCATTGTTTTTAATAACCTATTAATTATAATATAATTATAATTTTAATGTTATTAAAATAATAAATAATTTATATTTGTAATTAATATATTATTACTAGTAATAAATATAATTGATAATAAAAATTAATTTCAGATATAGGTCTATTATAATTATTTAATCAAATTTTTTTATATAATTGAATATAATAAACTAAATATACTAAAAAAAACATATTTATTGAATTGTTTATTACAATAATATTTTCGAAATATTAAAAATTTCTGATAATATCTAAATATATAATTATTGTTTTTGCATTATGTATTTAATATTGATTATCTAATTAACCTAAATTAATATTTTATTTTTATATATATTTTGATATTTAAGTTCATAATTTATTTTAATATTTATATAAATTTTTAGATTATTTATATAACTTAAATATATATAATATATATTTTTAAAAAAAAACTTTCTTAGAAACTACAATAAAATAAGTTAATTATATATAAAAAAAAATATCACACAATTAACTAATTAAAAATTCAATATATCTTATAAATTATACCATGATTATTAATTTTTAATATATAAATAAACAATTATATATTAAAAATTAATAAATTAAATAAAATTAAAAAATAAAATATAAAAATTTATGAAAACTTAGATAATAATACTAATATATATAATGCATTGAAATTTATGCACAACATTGCAAACTCCCAGATATTAATTGGAAATATAAAATAATACATATATGATAATAAATATGTAATGTTTTAATAATTATATATAATTATTGATTTTATAATTTAATAATAAATATACTATATGATCATATGTCATAAGGATAATAGCAATAAGTGCAATACATAAACCGTTATAAATTATAAATAATAGTCAACTAATAGCTAAATTAATTATCAAATATAAAATATAAAAATTTATGAAAACTTAGATAATAATAATATATGTAATGCACTGAAGTTTATGAACAACATTGCAAACTCCCGGTTATTCATTGGAAATAAATCCAAACAATAGAACCCAATGTCGGGTCCACACAAACGTTCAATCATTGACTGGAGTTTCCATTTCTGGCGATACGATAGTCGATGGGAACGACATATATAGGTCTGGAGTAGACGTCGGGGTCGATGAGCCGCACGGGTTAGCCAAACACACATTAGATTAATATTCAATATAATAGTAAACAATATTAGAAATATAAATATTAACGAATATTTTGCTACTAATGTTAGATTATTTTCATATATCATATACAACATTATATTGAAGCCGACTAACGATACATAATAGATATCAAATAAAGCCAATCTAAACAAATCATTCAATTTGGCTACCAGTCCACTTAAGCGTACATGTCTAACTAGTTGTACATTAATCATTTGATAATAATCTAGATAGACGCCCAATGCTAGCCAACAATTGATTTGTGTATAGTTCCTAATCATATAGGTGCTTATTATAAAAAATACTGTATATGATAAACATATTATTGCAAACGCTAGTATAGTAAAACCCATTGTTTCCAATGTACCCATAGTTATAATTAGCAAGGTAACTATAGGATAGTTGGTTTGAGATTCATAATAAAGTTTATATGATAGATATACGGATAGTATATTTGTCAATAAGATCATTGACCAAAACAAATAGTGCAAACATAACCGGGTAAACCATTTGAATTTAGTTAGTAATAGGCGATCATTGTATCGATTCAAAGGCACCGGTAGCTGATGATTGTGAAAATCAATTAGTAGTCTAATAAATGTATGCAATTGTCGACTATAGTATTTTGATTGGACAGTTAGATAGGCAAACAGTGTAAACGATCCCCAATCGGCTAACATAAACGATCCTAACTGTGAATTCCATATAATATATGTCGGATCGCCAACCAGTTCACGCATCCATTGCTGGTCGACAATAGCCGACATCACTAACCGTATGATAAACACCAGTATTACTAAATCGACACAAACTATACCCAATAAGCGCCGCTTAGGTATTGCCTTATTATTCAGATAGTCATCAAAATTAGATATAAATATATAGTATTTGACTAGAAATGACTCTAAATTATTAATTATTTCATCCATTGTTTTTAATAACCTATTAATTATAATATAATTATAATTTTAATGTTATTAAAATAATAAATAATTTATATTTGTAATTAATATATTATTACTAGTAATAAATATAATTGATAATAAAAATTAATTTCAGATATAGGTCTATTATAATTATTTAATCAAATTTTTTTTATATAATTGAATATAATAAACTAAATATACTAAAAAAAACATATTTATTGAATTGTTTATTACAATAATATTTTCGAAATATTAAAAATTTCTGATAATATCTAAATATATAATTATTGTTTTTGCATTATGTATTTAATATTGATTATCTAATTAACCTAAATTAATATTTTATTTTTATATATATTTTGATATTTAAGTTCATAATTTATTTTAATATTTATATAAATTTTTAGATTATTTATATAACTTAAATATATATAATATATATTTTTAAAAAAAACTTTCTTAGAAACTACAATAAAATAAGTTAATTATATATAAAAAAAAATATCACACAATTAACTAATTAAAAATTCAATATATCTTATAAATTATACCATGATTATTAATTTTTAATATATAAATAAACAATTATATATTAAAAATTAATAAATTAAATAAAATTAAAAAATAAAATATAAAAATTTATGAAAACTTAGATAATAATACTAATATATATAATGCATTGAAATTTATGCACAACATTGCAAACTCCCAGATATTAATTGGAAATATAAAATAATACATATATGATAATAAATATGTAATGTTTTAATAATTATATATAATTATTGATTTTATAATTTAATAATAAATATACTATATGATCATATGTCATAAGGATAATAGCAATAAGTGCAATACATAAACCGTTATAAATTATAAATAATAGTCAACTAATAGCTAAATTAATTATCAAATATAAAATATAAAAATTTATGAAAACTTAGATAATAATAATATATGTAATGCACTGAAGTTTATGAACAACATTGCAAACTCCCGGTTATTCATTGGAAATAAATCCAAACAATAGAACCCAATGTCGGGTCCACACAAACGTTCAATCATTGACTGGAGTTTCCATTTCTGGCGATACGATAGTCGATGGGAACGACATATATAGGTCTGGAGTAGACGTCGGGGTCGATGAGCCGCACGGGTTAGCCAAACACACATTAGATTAATATTCAATATAATAGTAAACAATATTAGAAATATAAATATTAACGAATATTTTGCTACTAATGTTAGATTATTTTCATATATCATATACAACATTATATTGAAGCCGACTAACGATACATAATAGATATCAAATAAAGCCAATCTAAACAAATCATTCAATTTGGCTACCAGTCCACTTAAGCGTACATGTCTAACTAGTTGTACATTAATCATTTGATAATAATCTAGATAGACGCCCAATGCTAGCCAACAATTGATTTGTGTATAGTTCCTAATCATATAGGTGCTTATTATAAAAAATACTGTATATGATAAACATATTATTGCAAACGCTAGTATAGTAAAACCCATTGTTTCCAATGTACCCATAGTTATAATTAGCAAGGTAACTATAGGATAGTTGGTTTGAGATTCATAATAAAGTTTATATGATAGATATACGGATAGTATATTTGTCAATAAGATCATTGACCAAAATAAATATTGCAAACATAACCGGGTAAACCATTTTGATTTAGTTAACAATAGACGATAATTGTATCGATTCAATGGTATCAGTAGCTGATGATGATTGCGAAAATCATTAAGTAGTCCGATAAATGTCTGCAATTGTCGACTATAGTATTTTGTTTGGACAGTTAGATAGGCAAACAATGTAAACGCTCCCCAATCGGCTAACATAAACGATCCTAACTGTGAATTTAATATAATATATGTCGGATCGCCAACCAGTTCACGTATCCATTGCTGGTCGACAATAGCCGACATCATTAACCGTATGATAAACACCAGTATTACTAAATCGACACAAACTATACCCAATAATCGCTGCTTAGGTATTGTATAGTTGTTGTTGTTGTTATTGTTGTTGTTATGCTTAATATAGTCATCAAAATCCGATATAAATATATAGTATTTAACTAGAAATGACTCTAAATTATTAATTAATTCATCCATTATTTAGAATTATAATCTTAATGCTATTAAATAATATACAAGTAATTAATAAAATATTTAAAAGATAATTATTATTTTAATTAAGGGTTTATTATATTCATTACTAACTCTAACTAAAGTTATTAAAATAATTAAATATAATTTTAATTAAATTTAAACAACTTATTTATTTTAAATATTATAATATTTTTTCAAAATCTAAGACTTCTAATAATATCTGTATTTGAAATAAAAATTAGTATAATTATTATTATTGATTATCTAATTAAATAAAAATAATTATTTTCCATATTTTATTATTTAAGATCTAATTTTATTATTTAAGTTCATATTTTATATTATTTTAGTTCATTATTTATTTTAATAAATATATATAATTTTTTAAGATTATTTATAGGTAATAATAGTTTGATATATTAATTCTATTACTAATTTATATTATTATTATTTATATATATATATATATATTTATTTATATTACAAATTAAATTAACTTACTTAAAAATGCTAACAAAATTTATTCTTATTATTAAACAATTTATTAAAAAAAAAATATTAAGATTTTTATATATATATATTATATTTATTGATATTAACTAAAAATTTAATTGATTTTCATTGATAATTATTTATTCTTTACTTTAAAAAAATTTATTAAAATAAATTATTTAACAATAATATATGATTTGAAACAAAATTAACACATAGTATAGCAAACTCCCAGTTATTCATTGGAAATAAATCCAAACAATAGAAACCAATGATCGATCCATTCAAACGTTCAATCATTGACTGGAGTTTCCATTTCTGTCGATACGATAGTCGATGGGAACGACATATATAGGACTCGAGTAGACGTCGGGTCGATGAGCTTCACGAGACAACCGGGAACACAATATATTGATTTCAAAAACAATTGTAAATAATATGCTAACAAATAATATAATAAATATCCTTGTTGATATATGTATATTGTGTGCATAAATAATATAAATACCCATTTCTAAGCCAATTGTCGAAAAATAATACAAATAAAATAATGCAAATTTTATATACCTATTGATGCCGACAATTATTTCCGTTAACAACATATGATTTTTCAATTGCTTATCAAGTATTTGAAAATTATCCAAACGTAAGGCTAGAGATACGGTTTGATTGATTTCGCGTAACTTGTATTTCAAATACAGACATAACATATAAATGACAACTAAGCCAATGCATGGCAAAGCAACAGCCGGTAGCGACCAGACAACTGTCCACATAATGTTAAACAATAAGCCGCCAATTGATATACTAATTGACATAAATGACTGACTGTAATCAACTACATAMGMCATATAGTATAACCATATAGTAAATAGATTTAATAAAATTATAATTATATTAAAACCAATTGTAATGATAAACTTGTATAATAATTGTGTTTTACGTAATAATTGACTAAAATGATAGTTGTTTATTGTTAAACTTAGCTTGTTTAGTTTTACATTGTAAACAAAATTGCCTAGATAAAATATACGACTAGCATAGTGCCAATGTAATGTCAAATAAAATGATAATATTATCAGCGACCAATCGGCAAACATACAGGAGCCGAGCACCGGGTCTATATGACTCCATGGACTCAATGCTATTGATGCCAATAGACTACTGCTATTATTGCTATTTATTTTATTAGCAGCTATAAGTGCTGCCAGTATATTGCGTACAACTGTTAACAATAGATAGATGTCTATAATTATTGACAAAACTAATCGTTTAATTGGCGTTTTGTTTGTTAAATAGTTTTCAAGTGTCGACACTAATAGAAAATATTTTACCAAAAATTTCTCAATTTTATCAATTAGTTTGTAATTAACTTCAGGTATGTCTGATATTATAACTAATTTTTTAATATTATTATTATTATTAGCTTGATGATATTTATTTGTTTTTAGTTTATCCATTATTTTTGAATAATAATTAATCTTGTTAGATTTGATTTCAAAAATTAATTAGTTGTAATATTTGTTTTTTTTAAAAAAATATAAATCTTAATAAAATAATAACCATAGTAACAATTAGAATAGACATATGTATTTATTAATATTTTTTTATTTTTACTAAAAATTGATTTTGTAATTAAGCTCATCATTATAATACACTAAAATAAAAAAAAACAGTAATTATAAGAAAATATTTATAAATAACAAAAATATATAATTATTTTTGTTGTTGTTATAATTTCACTAAATTTATTACAACAAAAATAATATATATAATTAAGAGTATTAAACAATTTATTAAAATCTAAACTTGTTTTTCTATTAATAAATTTTTTCTATTATTATATTAATGTAAGTATTGCTTACTTTGTTGATCACAACTTTGTATCCGCAAACTAGCGGTAAATTTCTGGACAATTGTTTCGAGGAGATCGGCTCCTCTTCATCAGCAGTGATGGTCAACTGAGGGTCAGACCTGACACTTACAGTTGCCTTAATAGCCATAAGTGAAGTCTAGGGTTAGGGAGAGATATGTGATAATTGGTATCATATGTGATGTTAGGGTTTGTGTTACAAGTGTTTAAATGTTTTAAATTTTTTTTATTTACAATTATAACATAAAATTCCACATAATATACAACAGAATTTTTTAGACACAAATTTAATTAGAGAAAATAATAAAATAAAAACATCAATATATAGGAAACCTACACATTCTAACAGATACCTTAATTATCAATCGCATCACCCTATTCAAAATAAAATTGCTATGATTAAAAATCTTCTAAATAGAGGACTATCACATATTGATAATAATAATTTTAAATCAAATTTGCTAAATAATGAAATTAATTATATTAATGAAGTTTTAACAGATAATAATTACCCAAAAGTACTTATAAAAAAATACTATAAATGCATGCAAAAATAAATAAATTAATAAATCAAATATAAAAGTTAATACATTTGATTTTTTAATTTAATTTTTATATTCGGATTATGAGTTCATATGTAAATGCTTAATAGCATTACTAACTGGTTTATATAGTAATAATATTGATTAACAAATACTAGTGAATCATTAATATATATAAAGGTAATTAAATAAATATAAAATAATAATAAGGGATAAAAATTAATTGATTATTTAGAATTATTTTTTATTATTTTTTATTATAATAATTTTGTTATTTAGACGATTCTAATAATTATATAGATTTTTTTGTAGGTAAATTTATGTGATTATTTATATAAAATAATTTTCTTATTAAATCATTAATAATTATAAATTTTAAAATTACATAATCAATAATAATTATTGAAAAACTGAATTATAAATTATATATAATTAATAAAAGAAATATTTAAATTAGAGTTGTTATTGTTATTGTCTATAAAATAATAAGTCATAAAAATTATATATATAATGGATATAACTTTTAATGAAATAATTAATAATGTTGAATATTTTTTGTAAAATATTATTTACTTATATCATATACAGATGACCAGCAAATCAATCGGCAACTAGCCATGGGTATTTATCTAGATAGTTATCAAATTGTTCAGGTACAATTTGTACAACATAACCAATTAACTGGACTGTTAGCTAAATTTAACCAATTGTTAAAATATGGTTTATTTGCCATTTATTTTCTATCACTAATTGGTTTGGAGATAATGTTGTTTCTATTATATGCTAATAAAACATTAGCTGGCACAATTTCGTTGATATTTACGTTTACAATATTATCAACTGCTGTATTAATATGTAATCTGATGTGTGTTTTGATTACACGTTCAGCTCATCGATCCCGACGTCTACTCCAATCCTATATATGTTGTTCCCATCGACTATCGTATCGCCAGAAATGGAAACTCCAGTCAATGATTGAACGTTTGTGTGGACCCGACATTTGGTTCTATTGTTTGGATTTATTTCCAATGAATAACCGGGAGTTTGCTATGATGTGCATTAGTTTCAGTGCAAATCATTTATTATTATTAAATAATTTTTCGTAACTTTAAAGTAAAAAAAAAATTTTAATAGTATATTGTGGTTTTGATTGGCAATCTAATGGCTCCTACACTTACACGGCTAACAATAATAAGTTTTCAATAATAATAATAATAATAATAATAGCTATTTGTATACTATTGGGTACGCTATCGTCACTAATGATGTTTTTGTATACTATCGTATTGCATTGATATTTTTAAATATTTATAATATAATATCTATTATGCACCTATATCAAATTAAAATCTACGAGCAAATCAAATCAGCAACTAGCACACTTTTGCCGACATTTATCTAGATTATTATGTATTTAGTCATCATGTACAATTATCTTATTTTTTGTATACAATATTAATACTGTAATCTATCGATAATTAGTTTCGAGATAAATGTTTTTTCTATTATAAAATCATCGATTATAAAATCAATATAAAATATTTAATTATTAAAATATTAAAATATTAAATATATATTAATGAATATTATTTTTAATTTACTTCAAATTTATTTCAAAATTAATTAGTATAATAATTCATTGATTTTTTTAGATTAATATAAAGTTTTGACTTTATTTCATTATTATAAATTATATTTTTAGATATAATATAGAATAATTTATATTATATATTGACTTTTAAATTAGATAATTGTGTGATGTTTTTATATTTATAYATATATATATATAATAAAACTTATTATATAATATTTTCTAGAAAAGCTAAATATTTATCGATTTTATTTTAAATTTTAATGAATATTACATTATTAAATAATTTATTATAAATAATATAAAATATATATTTTAATTGCAAAATCAATATTTAAAATTAATTAAATAAGTTTTTTAAATATATATATATTAAAAATTTATATTTAAATAATAGTCATTTTTATTATTTAAGATTATATATTCTATATTATGTTATATATAAATTTATATTGCAAATATAATTCTAAATATTATTAAAATCTATTTTTTAAAATTAGAATAATACAAATAATTTTTAAAAATAGAAATTTAGTTTGTTATTTTTAGGAAATAATATTTATTTAAAATTAATTACATTTGTTTTTTGTGTGTGTGTGCTTATTTCAATATTTATTTATTAAATAAACAATGTCTAAATGATTTTATGTTAAGTTTGTATATTTTCAATAGTTAATTAAAAATAACATTTTGTATCTGTATTAGTGGTATAAGTTTAGTCAAAAATCCCGTCCCGTCTTGCAATTCCTGCTTAAAATCATTAAAAAAAAAGATTTATAACATATATTTTTAAAATCCTATTATATATATTACTTAATATTAAAATTCATTTATTATTTTATTAAAAATAGAAGTTATAACAGCCAATAAATATATTTAAAAAATATTTTTAATTTTAATGTTTTTATATATCTAAATAACTTTTAAAAAAAGTATATTAGCATTGTACTGTTTTGATCAATGATTCGTTACTATTTAATAATTATGAATGAATGAGCTAATGTTGAAATCAAATACAATAATATATTGAATACAAGCTGTTAAGCCGCGAAATAAGCCCACAAACTTTATATTAAATTATATTATTAAATAAAAATTACATAAAAAACATATATAAATACTTATGTAATTTTTATTATCAATTATAAATAAAAAAAATGAATACTAATATAATTTATGAAAATTTAATTAATTTATTTATTTGGTCTCATTATCTAAAGCGATAATATGATAGTTGCCAAATAATATTGTTATTATTAACATTCCAATGCTCCGAATCTATGGTTTTGTTAGTGTTTAACAAGAAAAATTTGTCCCGTCCCGTTCCTGTTTTTAACATAACTTTAGTAGAAGACAGGATTTTGTATACATATCTAAATTTATTGATATTAAATATATATATATAAAGATATATATATATTATTTTTAACATTTTTATTTTTTATTAAATAAATTTATTAGAATAATGAATATAAAATAATATTATAAATTGCATAATTAATCAATAAAATAAATGTACTTTTATATAATAAAATATTTAAAAACTTTATAATTCATATTTTATTAGTATATATTTTTACTTAAAATAAGTTCTATATTACCATAGAAATAATTATAAATACAAAAATTTTTAGTATGATAATTTTTAAATATATATATATACTTTAAATTAATTAATTTTAAATATTTTAAAAACTTATTAGATAAAAACCCCCCTATGTACACAACAAATTTATAAGTAAATATCTTAATTAATTTAATTAGATTTAATTAAATAATCTAAATATTTTTTATAAATATCTTATTAATTTTAGTTTTTTATTTTTAATTTTTAGCTCATCTATAGATGCATACATACGGAAATTAAATTATAACTAATTGTAACTACAACAAAAATTAACTTGATAATATTATTAAATTAATTAATTAACAATAATCGATGGATAAAACTATTGATAAAATAGACAAATTTTTTACAAAATACTATTTAAGTATTTCAACGCTCGATGACTATATAGCCGATAGGATACCTAAACGTCGGTTAGTTATGATTATAATTGTCGATTCAGTGCTATTAGTTTTTTACCTACGATTTCTACTGTCGGGTCTGATTGGCCAACAATGGCTACGGGCACTGGTATGCGATCCAATGTACATACTGTTTGATTCAAGATTGATTGCCCTAATGCTAGCCGATTGGGCACTGTTTACGGTCAGCGGGTTTCTGGCCTTACACTGGCTGTACTATACCAGACAATTGTCGACACTGTTGGGATTGGTTAGTCAACTACGGGCAGGTAGCGCACACATGCAGATGCCATTGAATCGTTTGAATCAACAACGATTGGCACGCAATTCACTAGTGCTAACCCATCTAGTTTTAGACTATGTCTACTGGTTAATGATTTCCATACAAAATACGGCACTGTTAGCCCTATCTGGGCTAATGTATCGGGATCAGGGATCTGGTTTAACCTTGATCAATTTCCTAACCGGATCACTATCGACTATACCGGCAGTAATACTAGCCTATGCAATGATATGTTCAATATTTATATCATGGTATATACTATGTACCTATATACAATTGAAATACATGGAAATTAATCATCAATTAGGACAGGTAGTTCAATGGGATAACTATCTACTAGTCAATCGGCTTATCGTTGAACATAATCAACTAACTACCTTGGTTTTTAATCTAAATAAGCTATTCAATTATGGTCTATTTCTATTGAACTATGTAGCACTGGTAGGTATGGAATTGCTATTGTTTCTAGTCTACGATCGTAATACCAAACTAATTGGTTCACTAATCTGGACAGTCATACTGACTGTCCTGGTCTGTATGGAATGGTATCTGAATTTGTTATGCGTTTGGCTAACACGTGCGGCTCATCGACCACTGGGCCTACTATGGGCTTATATATGTCGTTCACGGAATCGGCTATCGATTCGCCAGCAAATGAAACTACAGTTACTGATCGGCCGGTTATGCGGACCCGACATTGGGTTCTATTGTTTGGATTTATTTCCGATGAATAACTGGCAGTTTATGATGTTATTAATAAATTTCAGTTCAAATCATTTTCTATTATTAAGTATTGTTAGAAAATAATAATTAAAAAAAAAATTATTTCCTAATTGTTTTTATTTATTTATTTACAAATAATTTAATTATTCTATAGAATTAAAGTTATTAATTAATTAATAAATAATAGTTTATATTTATGTGTAATAAATTATATTTATTATAATAATAATGTAAAAATCAAATTTTCAAAAATATTAATAATAATAAATATTAATTTTTTTTAATTAACTAATCATTTACTTATGCAATATATAATTTATTTTTTGTGTGTATTAAATAAAAATTAATTACGAAACAAAAAATTTTATTTCTTAATAAATTAATATTATTTTTTTAGGTAAAAAATAATTTATTAAATTGAATAATATATAAAATAACTTTTTTTGATAAAAAAATATTATATATAAAATTAGATTTGTTGCTATGCGATTTATTGTTATTATTAATTAATTAAAAATATCAACAAATAATATTTTTTTTATTATAAATTTGACTTTAAAGCATAAATTTAAGCTAAGCTCAAAGTTTAAAACAAATTTAAAAAAATATTATTCATATTAATAATAAGTATACATTTAAAAATATTTTTTAAAATAATGGATAAATTATTAAAAATTACTAAATATAAATCTAAAACTAATAATAATAATAATAATAATAATAATAATAATAATAATAATAATAATAATAATAATAATAAACAATTAGACTTACCTGGAATTTCCTATAGACTTATTGATATAATTGAGAAATTTTCGGTAAAATATTTGCTATTATTATCAACTGTCGACAACTATTTGGCAAACAATACGCCAATTAAACGATTAATTTTGGCCATAATTTTAGATATCTATCTATTACTAACAGTTATACGCCATTTACTGGCAGCTATTGTTGTCGACTATAATAATAATAACTCTAGCAATAGTTTACTAACAATAATAGCCTGTAGTCCACTATATTGTGTAATAGACCCGGTGCTCGGCTCCTGTATGTTTGCCGATTGGTCGCTGATAACCATGATAATTTATTTAACATTACATTATCAATACAAACATCATATATTCTATGCAATCAAATTACTATATGATATAAAATATAATAAACTACAATTATCAATCAACTATTTAACGTATAGTAAACTATTGAACCAAACACTGTTAATATATAAATGTATTGTTTGGTATATCTATTGGTCAATGGTTATCATATATAATCTATGGATTATACTGTTATCCTATATGGCTTATGTAGCTAATTATCAATCATCCAATAATTTTGTCTTAATTGTTGGCCTATTGTTTAACATATTGTGGACAGTTGTCTGGTCGCTGCCGGCATTTGCTATGCCATGCATTAGCTTAGTTATCGGTTATATGTGTTGTCTGTATTTGAAATACAAGTTCATAGAAATCGATCAAAACTTATCGCTAGCTTTACGTTTAGATAATTTTAAAATACTTGATAAGCAATTGAAAAATCATATGATATTAACAAAACTGATTGTCGATATCAATGAATATTTAAAATATATATTGTTTTATTTGTATTATTTTTTTACAGTTAGCTTAGAAATAATGGCATATTATACGTATGCACGAAATATAAGTATTGAAACAAGGTTATTTATTATATTGTTAACTATACTATTGTTTACAAATGTTTTTTCAATCAATATATTGTGTTCCCGTTTGTCWCGTGCGGCTCATCGACCCCGACGTCTACTCGAGTCCTATATATGTCGTTCCCATCGACTATCGTATCGCCAGAAATGGAAACTCCAGTCAATGATTGAACGTTTGAATGGATCGGTCATTGGTTTCTATTGTTTGGATTTATTTCCAATGAATAACTGGGAGTTTTCTATACTATGTATTAATCTAATTGGAAATCATTTATTATTATTAAGTAATTTTACCTAAATATTAGTAGTTTTCTGTTATCTATTATTTTAAATAATAAAATACTTATTAAATTCAATAAAATTAGAATAAATTAATTAAGTATTCTTATTATTATTATTATAGTTATTGCTTAACCTTGATTAATAACTAGAAATGTTTGTAATTTTATCATTGTTATTAATTGTACAGTATAAAATTATAATAAAATAGCTTAAAATTATAAATTTTATCAAACAAACAAAATTGAGTGTATTTTACTATTTTATTAAGATTGCTTGTATATACAGTATATATATATATATATATATATATATATAAATAAATTTGTAAAAATATTTTATTTAATTTCTCTATATATAACATTTATTGATTTTGTTTTTTATATCAATACTAAGCTTTTATAATTTTTTTTTGAAATTCATATATTCCTTAAAACAACTCATTAGTATTACTTTACAATAATATATCTATTAAATGCCAATTAATTATAAAATCAATTTTTATTATATTTTTATTAATTATTGTTGTTTTAATATATTACTAAGGTTCTAATAAATTATTTTTATAATATATATAATTATATAATTGTTAATTACAAAATCAATTTTTATTATTTAAATAAAATATATTATTATAATTGTTGCTATGGAATTTATTTGTTATTATTAAAATTAAAAATTTCATAATAAAATTTTTTTTAGTTAATTATTAGCGTAATAATTAGATGATTTCAAAGTTAATAAGTAAAAAATTTCCTAAATGTACTATTAATTAAAAATTAGACTAAAATATCAAGACAATATTTTTTTTAGCTAATTATTATTATCTACATAATAATATATGACTTAAAAGTTAAAATTTCCTAAATATACTAAATAAATAGCTTATATAATGGATAAACTATTAAAAATTACAAAATATAAACCAATTAATAAAAAACAATTAGATATTATATCAGACATACCTGGCGTTTCCTATAGACTTGTCGATCAAATTGAGAAATTTTCGGTAAAACATTACATATTAATATCAACGCTTGAAAACTATTTAGCAAACAATACGCCAACTAAACGATTAATTTTGGCCATAATTTTAGATATCTATCTATTTCTAACATTTATACGCCATATATTGGCAGCATTTGTTGTCGACTATAATAACATCAATAGTTTACTAACATTACTGGCATGGAGTCCATGGACTAATATAAGCCCGATGCTCGGCTCCTGTATGTTTGCCGATTGGGCACTGTGTACATATATGATTTATGTAACCTTACACTGGCAATATAGACAGCATATATTTCATACTATGAAATTTCTGTAACAACTAAAATTGAACAAGCCCATTTTATCCATTAACAATATACATTATAGTAAACTATTAAGAAAAACACTGTTAATGTATAAATGTATTAATGTATACATCTATTGGATATTTGTTATTCTATATAATTTATGGACAATTATAATATCCTATATGGCTTATGTAGACAATTATCCATCAACCAGCAATGTTGTCCTATTTGTTGGCCTATTGTTTAATATTATGTGGACAGTTATCTGGTCGATGGCCGCATTTTCTATGCAATTCAATGGCTTAGTTACCGGTTATTTAGCGTATCTGTATCTGAAATATAAGTTCCGTGAAATCAATCAATCATTTGCATTAGCATTACGTTTGGATAATTTTAAACTAATTGATAAGGAATTGACAAATCATATGTTGTTAACAAAAATGATTGTCGATATGAATGGTTATATAAAATATGTAATATTTTATTTGTATTATTTTTCGACAATTGGCTTAGAAATAGGTGTATACTTTTTTTATGCCCAAAATATTAATATATCAACCAGGTTATTTACTATATCAACAGTTAGTATATTGGCGACAATTGTTTGTTCAATCAATATATTTTGTTCCCAATTATCACGTTCAGCTCATCGACCCCGACGTCTACTCGAGTCCTATATATGTCGTTCCCATCGACTATCGTATCGACAGAAATGGAAAATCCAGTCAACGATTGAACGTTTGAATGGATCGGTCATTGGTTTCTATTGTTTGGATTTATTTCCAATGAATAACTGGGAGTTTTCTATACTATGTGTTAATTTAATTGCAAATCATGTATTATTGTTGAGTAATTATATATAATAGTTATTGTTTCTCTGTTTTATAATGTTTGCCGATTGGGCACTTTGTATATATATATATATATATATATATATTGTAACATTACATTATCAATATAGTCACCATATACTGTATATATACTGTAATGTATATATATATATATATATATACTATACTCTTAAATTGATATATGAACTAAAATTTATCAATTAACAATATTCATTATAGTAAACTATCGAGAAAAACACAATTATTGTATAAATTTATTAAATATAATTAACTTATTAATAACTAATTAATTATATTTAACAAATTTTGCATAAACTAATCATGTATTAATATTTTTATTGTTTAGCCATATTATTATTATTATTATTATTAATAATAATAATTATAATTAGTCTATATATATATTAAATATATTAAAAACTATAACTAATTATAAAATATTTAGGTGTTATATACTAAATTTATTTTATAATAATTTTTTATATAATTGTTAAGTATTATTATTTTTTATAAACTAAACTTTAATAATTTTTTTTGAAGTTCACATATTCCTTATATAAACTTTTAAAAATCTGATTTTTCATATTATTATAGTTTCATTATTTATATAATTATTAAATATTTTTTTCTAATAACAATAGATTTATATATCATTGAATTTAGTGAAATATTAATTACAAAATCAATTTTTATTTCTTAATAAATAAATATATTTTAAGGGATATTATAATTTCAAATAATTTTTTAAATAATATTATTTATGATAAAAATAATTTTATAGATTTGTTGCTATGTTAGATTTTATTAAAATAAATTAACTAAAAATATCTATTTAAAATATTTACTACTTTAAAATATTTTTTTTATAAATAGTTGTCCAATTTTATTGCTATAATATTACTTATTATTTTGTTAAATTATAAATATTATTTCAATGTCTATATATATATATATATATTTTATAATGTATTTATACGTCTATTACAAAAAAAATATCTACATTTATTTAACTTTTAACAATATGTTTTTTCATAATTTAATGTTATAAAAATATAATTTGTTGCCATGGGATATTTTGTTATTATTAATTAGAGATTTTATTAAAAAATTCAAACATTATATTTATTACACATTATATATATTCAAACATTATATGTTAATTATAAACATAATAATAGATGACTTCAAAGTTAAAAAACTAAAATTTCCTAAATGTAGAAAAACTAAAAAATCGTTATAGAAAATTACTTTAATAAATATAAATTTTAAATATTTATATAATGGCTAAACTATTAAAAATTACTAAATATAAATCAATTAATAAAAAACAATTAGTTATTATATCAGACATACCGGCCGTTTCCTATAGACTTATCGATAAAATTGAGAAATTTTCGATTAAATATTTCGTAATATTATCGACGCTTGAAAACTATTTAGCAAACAAAACGCCAATTAAACGATTTATTTTGGCCATAATTTTAGATATCTATCTATTTCTAACATTTATACGCCATATATTGGCAGCATTTGTTGTCGACTATAATAACATCAATAGTTTACTAACATTACTGGCATGGAGTCCATGGAATGTCATAAGTCCGGTGCTCGGCTCCTGTATGTCTGCCGATTGGTTTTATATAACCTTACATTGGCAATATAGTCACCATATATTCTATGCTATTAAATTGATATATAAACTAAAATTAAACAAGCCACATTTATCAATCAACAATTATCATTATAGTAAACTATTGATTAAAACACAATTATTGTATAAATGTTTTATTAAATACATCTACTGGTCAATAGTTGTTATATACAATTTATGGGACAATCATAATATCCTATATGGCTTATGTAGCCAATTATCAATCATCATCATCAATTGTCGTATTTGTTGGCCTATTGTTTAACATATTGTGAACAGTTGTCTGGTCGCTGCCGATATTTGCCATATCATGCATTGGCATAGTTATCGGTTATATGGGTTGTATGTATTTGAAATACAAGTTCCGTGAAATCAATCACAAGATTAGTTTAGCATTACGTTTGGATAATTTTAAAATACTTGATAAGCAATTGAAAAATCATATGATATTAACAAAAATTATTGTCGACATCAATGGATATTTCAAATATGCAATATATTTTATTTCTATTATTTTTCGACCGTTGGCTTCGAAATAGGCATATATTTATATTTATTCACGAAAAATTAATACATTAACCAGAATATTCAATATAACAACAATTACACTATTTTTTACAATATTTTTTTACATCAATATATTGTGTTCACGATTGTCTCGCGAAGCTCATCGACCCCGACGTCTACTCGAGTCCTATATATGTCGTTCCCATCGACTATCGTATCGACAGAAATGGAAAATCCAGTCAACGGTTGAACCGTTTGAATGGATCGGTCATTGGGTTACTATTGTTTGGATTTATTTCCAATGAATAACTGGGAGTTTGCTAATACTATGTGTTAATCTTATTGGAAATCATTTATTATTATTAAGTAATTTTATTTGAATTTTTGATACTTTTTATGTTTGTAAATGCTATTAATGCTTCTAATTTTTTTTTCATTGCTATTAATTGTATAGTATAAATTTTGTAATGTTTTTTTTGTTTGTAATAAAAATAGTTTAAAATTATAAATTTCAACTAACAAATAAAATTTATTTCATTAAACTCTGTTGATAAATTTATATATCTATTTTAAATAAATATCTATATTTATTTAACTTTAATAAACATGTTTTTTTCATATAATAATTTTAGTTTCATTACTTATAAAATTATAATAATTATAATTTTTGTGTGTATTTAATGTCAATTAATTATAAAATCAATTTTCATTTCTTAACAAATTAATAGATTTTTAGAATATTATAAATTCAAATAAATTAATAAAAATATATATTATTAAATTTGTTGCTATGTGATATTTTGTTATTATTAATTAAAAATTTTACAAAAAATATCAATATAATATTTTTTTAGTTAATTATAAACATAATAATCTATAACTTCAAAGCTAACAAGTTAAAATTTTTAAAAAAAGTTATATAAATAAATATTTTTGTTATTTTACTATATTAATTAATATACAGTTATCTATATTTATATAATGGATAAACTACTAAACATTACTAATTATAAACCAACTAATAATAAACAATTAGTTTTTATATCAGATATACCTGACGTTATCTATAAACTTATTGATAGAATTGAGAAATTTTTAATAAAATATTTAGTAATTTTATCATCATTTGAAAACTATTTAGCATACAATACGCCAATTAAACGATTAATTTGGGCCATAATTTTAGATATCTATCTATTGCTAACAGTTATACGCCATTTACTGGCAGCTATTGTTGTCGACTATAACTCAAGCAATAGTTTACTAACAATAATAGCCTGGAGTCCACTATATTGTGTAATAGATCCGGTGCTCGGCTCCTGTATGTTTGCAGATTGGTCATTTTGTATATATATTATTTATGTAACCATACATTGGCAACATAGTCAGTATAAATTATATATTGTCAATTTAGTTTATGGTATAAAATTGAACAAGCCACTTTTGTTAATCAATAATATTCATTATAGTAAACTATTGAGAAAAACACAATTATTGTATAAATGTATTATTAAATACATCTATTGGACAATAGTTATTGTATACAATTTATGGACTATTATAATATCCTATATGGCTTATGTAGCTGATTATAATCAATCATCAACTATTGTCTTAATTGTTGGCCTATTATTGAACATATTGTGGACAGTTGTCTGGTCGCTGCCGGCATTTGCTATGCCATGCATTGGCTTAGTTATAGGTTATATGGGTTGTCTGTATTTGAAATACAAGTTCCGCGAAATCAATCACAAGATTAGTTTAGCATTACGTTTGGATAATTTTAAAATACTTGATAAGGAATTGAAAAATCATATGATATTAACAAAAATTATTGTCGATATCAATGAATATTTTAAATATGTATTGTTTTATTTGTATTATTTTTTTACAATTTGCTTAGAAATAATGGCATACTATACGTACGCACGCAATATAAGTATTGAAACAAGGTTATTTATTATAGTATTGGCTACGCTATTGTTTACAATTGTTTTTGCAATCAATATATTGTGTTCCCTATTGTCACGTGAGGCTCATCGACCCCGACGTCTACTCGAGTCCTATATATGTCGTTCCCATCGACTATCGTATCGCCAGAAATGGAAAATCCAGTCAACGATTGAACGTTTGAATGGATCGGTCATTGGTTTCTATTGTTTGGATTTATTTCCAATGAATAACTGGGAGTTTGCTATACTATGTGTTAATTTAATTGGAAATCATTTATTATTGTTAAGTAATTGTTTAAAGTAGTTGTTGTTGTTGTTCTTGATTTAAAAATTGGAAATTTTATTTAATATATTTTTAAAAATAAAATTTACCCATAATAATTAAAAAAAAATTCCAATCAATTAAAAAAATAGTTATATTTTGAAATTAAATATTCAAAATAGTCTTAATTTTTTATTAAATAAAAAATTATTTGTAATCAATAATAATACATGTTATATTATATATATTTAAAAAATTTATTAATAAATTGTAATTTAAATGTTTATTGATTGTTTTTTTTAATAAATTTAAAAAAAAAATTATTTTCAATTATTTTTTTTAAATAATCTATTATTATTTTTGTTTTTTATTTCAATATTAATGATTATTTTTTTTATTATTTAAGTCAATAAAAATTCAAATAGATTATATATCTAATATCAGGGTAACTTTACAAATAAAATAAATAATAAATCCCAAATATAATACTGGAAATAGTATGGCACTAGCTGGATCCAATTTATTATTAAAGCACCAGTAGGTAGTAGTAGCTGTACTACCGGTACTATCCATTGATTGAAGGTTCAAACCTTCATTGTTTAATGAATTATAATTGAGTATAGGTTTCTAAAAACATTTTTTTTTTAAAAATAATATAAAAAAATTATTAAAAATAAAATAATTATTAAAAATAAATTAGTTATTATAAAACATTAGTTAATTAAAACATTTGTATGCATATCATAACATTAAGATCGGGTGAATCGCCAGCATTAGTAGTATTAGTATAGCGTTTATTATTAATATTATTATTATTATTATTAATAGCGTAGCCCTGGTTAGTCCTATTACTATAGTTAAAAATTAGTTAATATAGTTAATAAATAATTACTATATTTAATAAATAAGTACTATAGTTATAAATTAGTTACTATAGTTTAAATATCATTTGAATTTAATGAAATATTAATTACAAAATCAATTTTTATTATTCAATAAATTAGTGTAGTTTTAGTATATTAGAAAATTATTATAAATATTATTTTTGTGTGTATTAAATGCTAATTAATTATAAAATCAATTTTAATTTCTTAATAAATTAATAAATATTTTTAGGAATATTATAAATTAAAATAATATATTTAATAATAATATATAATAATTATAAAATATATCATTAGATTTGTTGCTATGGGATATTTTTGTTATTATTAATTAAAAAATTAGACTAAAATATCAACAAATAATATTTTTTTTAGCTAATTATTATTATATTATATACATAATAATACATGACTTCAAAGTTAAAACAAAAACAAGTTAAAATTTTCTAAATATACTAAATACTAAATAGTTTTACTTAAATTATTTTAATTAATATAAATTTTTAAAAATACAATAAAATGGATAAATTATTAAAAATAACTAAATATAAATCAACTAATAATAATAATAAACAATTAGTTATTATATCAGACATACCTAGAGTTTCCTATAAACTTATCTATAGAATTGAGAAATTTTTGATAAAATATTTTATATTTTTATCAACAATTGAAAACTATTTAGCAAATAATAAGCCAAAAATTAAACGATTAATTTTGGCCATAATTATAGATATCTATCTATTTCTAACAGTTATACGCCATATACTGGCAGCTATTGTTGTCGACTATACTAATAATGACAACAACAACAAAAGCAATAGTTTACTAACAATAATAGCCTGGAGTCCAGTATACTATGTAATCGACCCGATGCTCGGCTCCTGTATGTTTGCCGATTGGTCACTGTGTATATTATTAATTTATCTAACATTACATTGGCAATACAGTCAGCATATAATCTATTCAATGAAATTGTTTTATCAACTAAAATTAAACAAGCTAATTTTAACAATAAACAATATACATTATAGTAAACTATTGCAATAAAACACTAATATTGTATAAATGTTTTATTACGTATATCTATTGGTCAATAGTTATTATATACAATCTATGGACTATTATAATATCCTATATGGCTTATGTAGCTAATTATCATCAATCAACTATTGTCATAGTTGTTGGCCTATTGTTTAACAAATTATGTGGACAGTTGACTGGTCTCTACCCCGGCATTTGCTATGACATGCATTGGTTTTGTTATCTTTTATATGGTTTATATGATTATGAAATACAAGTTCCAGGAAATCAGTGAAAACCGTATCTCTAGCCTTACGTTTAGATAATTTTCAAATACTTGATAAGCAATTGAATAATCATATGTTGTTAACAAAATTTATTGTCGTCGATATCAATGAATTAGTAAAATATATATTATTATTATTATTATTATTATTATTTTGCATCAATTGGCTTAGAAATAAGTGTCTATTTTATTTATGCAAAAAATTTAAGTCTATCAACCAGGTTGTTTATTACAATAATAGTTAGCCTATTATTTTCAATTGTTTTCGGTATCAATACAATGTGTTCCCGATTGTCACGTGAGGCTCATCGACCCCGACGTCTACTCGAGTCCTATATATGTCGTTCCCATCGACTATCGTATCGCCAGAAATGGATAATCCATTCAACGATTGAACCGTTTGAATGGATCGGTCATTGGGTTACTATTGTTTGGATTTATTTCCAATGAATAACTGGGAGTTTACTATAATGTGTCTGAATTTCAGTGCAAATTATTTATTATTATTAAGTAATTTTCTAATATAGTTATTGTTATTATTATTGATTTTTTTCCAAAAATAACTTGTTAATTTAATTTTATATTTTATTTACCCATTACAATTTATTTAAAAAAAAAATCAAATCAATAAAAATAAAATTTAAAATAAAATATTTTTTTAAATGTAATATTCAGAATAGATAGTTTAAAAAAATATATTTTTTATCAATAAAAATAATAAAAGTTATCAATTTGTATTTAAAAAAAATTAATAAATTCTAATTTAAATGTATATTCTTTGTTTTTAGTTGTAAATTTAAAATAAAATAATTTTTAAGTATTTTTTTTAAAAAATAAACTATTATTATTTTGTTTGATTACAATATTAATTTTTATTTTTTATTTATTTAAGTCATTCAAATAGATTCAATATCTAATATCAGGGTAACTTTACAAATAAAATAAATAATAAATCCCAAATATAATACTGGAAATAGTATGGCACTAGCTAGATCCAATTTATTATTAAAGCACCAGTAGGTAGTAGTAGTACCGGTGCTAACCATTGATTGACGATTCAAACCCTCATTGTTTAATGAATTATAATTGAGTATAGGTTTCTAAAAATTAAAAATAAAATTGTTTATTCAAAAAATAATTAATTAAAATTTTAAAAACATTTGTATGCATATCATAACATTAAGATCGGGTGAATCGCCAGCACTAGTAGTATTAGTATAGCGTTTATTATTATTATTATTATTATTATTAATAGCGTAGCCCTGGTTAGTCCTATTACTATAGTTAAAAATTAGTTACTATAATTAATAAATAATTACTATAGTTATAAATTAGTTAATATAGTTAATAAATAATTACTATATTTAATAAATAAGTACTATAGTTATAAATTAGTTACTATAGTTTAAATATCATTTGAATTTAATGAAATATTAATTACAAAATCAATTTTTATTATTCAATAAATTAGTGTAGTTTTAGTATATTAGAAAATTATTATAAATATACTAAATACTAAATAGTTTTACTTAAATTATTTTAATTAATATAAATTTTTAAAAATACAATAAAATGGATAAATTATTAAAAATAACTAAATATAAATCAACTAATAATAATAATAAACAATTAGTTATTATATCAGACATACCTAGAGTTTCCTATAAACTTATCTATAGAATTGAGAAATTTTTGATAAAATATTTTATATTTTTATCAACAATTGAAAACTATTTAGCAAATAATAAGCCAAAAATTAAACGATTAATTTGGGCCATAATTATAGATATATATATCTATTTCTAACAGTTATACGCCATATACTGGCAGCTATTGTTGTCGACTATACTAATAATGACAACAACAACAACAGCAATAGTTTACTAACAATAATAGCCTGGAGTCCAGTATATTATTTAATCGACCCGGTGCTCGGCTCCTGTATGTTTGCCGATTGGTCACTGTGTATATATTTAATTTATGTAACATTACATCTATTCAATGAACTAAAATTAAACAAGCTAATTTTAACAATCAACAATATACATTATAGTAAACTATTGCAATAAAACACTAATATTGTATAAATGTTTTATTAGATATATCTATTGGTCAATAGTTATTCTATACAACCTATATGGCTTATGTAGCTAATTATCATCAATCATCATCTATTGTCTTAGTTGTTGGCCTATTGTTTAACATATTATGTGGACAGTTGACTGGTCTCTACCGGCATTTGCTATGACATGCATTGGTTTTGTTATCTTTTATATGGTTTATATGATTATGAAATACAAGTTCCAGGAAATCAATGAAAAACCGTATCTCTAGCCTTACGTTTGGATAGTTTTCAAATACTTGATAAGCAATTGAATAATCATATGTTGTTAACAAAATTTATTGTCGTCGACATCAATGAATTAGTAAAATATATATTATTTTTATTTATATTATTATTTTGCGTCGATTGGCTTAGAAATAGGTGTCTATTTTATTTATGCAAAAAATTTAAGTCTATCAACCAGTTTGTTTATTATAGTAATAGTTAGCCTATTATTTTCAATTGTTTTCGGTATCAATACAATGTGTTCCCGATTGTCACGTGAGGCTCATCGACCCCGACGTCTACTCGAGTCCTATATATATGTCGTTCCCATCGACTATCGTATCGACAGAAATGGAAAATCCAGTCAACGATTGAACGTTTGAATGGATCGGTCATTGGTTTCTATTGTTTGGATTTATTTCCAATGAATAACTGGGAGTTTGCTATAATGTGCGTGAATTTCAGTGCAAATCATTTATTATTATTAAGTAATTTTATAAAATAGTAAATTGTTGTTATTCTTGATTTTTTTTTTAAAATGTTAATTTTATTTAATATTTTATTTACCCATTACAATTTATTTTTAAAAAAATCAAATCAATAAAAAGAAAATTAAAAAAAAAAAATATTTTTAAAAATCTAATATTCAGAATAGTATGTTTTTTAAAAACATAAAAATATTTTTTTGTCAATAATAATAATAAAAGTTATCAATTTGTATTTTTAAAAAAAAGTTATTAATAAATTCTAATTTAAATGTATATATTCTTTGTTTTTTGTAAATTTAAAATAAAATTATTTTTTTTAATAAACTATTATTATTTCGTTTGATTACAATATTAATATTAATTTTTATTTATTTAAATCATTCAAATAGATTCAATATCTAATATCAGGGTAACTTTACAAATAAAATAAATAATAAATCCCAAATATAATATTGGAAATAGTATGGCACTAGCTAGATCCAATTTATTATTAAAGCACCAGTAGGTAGTAGTAGTACCGGTGCTACCCATTGATTGACGATTCAAACCCTCATTGTTTAATGAATTATATTTGAGTATAGGTTTCTGAAAAAATTAAAATTAAAAAAAAATTTATTCAAAAATAATTAAAATTTATAAAAAAAAATCATTTGTATGCTTACCATAACATTAAGATCGGGTGAATCGCCAGCACCTGTAGTATTAGTATAGCGTTTATTATTATTATTATTGTTAATCGAGTAGTCCTGGTTAGTCCTATTACGTTGACGACGATGACGACTGTCCATTAGCCATACCAGGGCGTACTCGACAAGTGCGCCGAATGTAAACACATAACTGACCCCAAAATACAGATCCCTGAGCGTAGTATAGCTGACCTTAGAGTCGGACCATTTAGTTGATAGTGTACTATGTACGTACTGTATGGCCAGTATGGCCAGCAACAGTTGCAGGCGCCCGGAATTGGCTGGTCGTACGAAAAACGATATAAACCCGAGAAAGGTCAGCCAGGTCATCGGTACAAACCATTGCCATATGTATGGCAGTGGTGCCCGGGTAAATTGTAGGTCTACTTTTAAACATGAATATTCACCTATGGATTAAAAAAATTAATTAAAATTTATACTAATTTAAAATAAATTACTATAGTTATAAATTAGTTACTATAGTTAATAAATAATTACTATTGTTAAAAATAATTACTATTGTTAAAAATAATTACTATTGGTAAAAATAATTACTATAGTTAAAAATTAGTTACTATAGTTAATAAATAATTACTATAGTTAATAAATAATTACTATAGTTAATAAATAATTACTATAGTTAAAAATAAGTTACTATATTTAAAAAATTACTTTAGTTAAAAATAATTACTATATTTAATAAAGAATTACTATATTTAAAAATAATTACTATACTTAAAAAATAATTACTATATTTAATAAATAATTACTATATTTAATACTATAGTTAAAAATTAGTTACTATAGTTAAAAAAAATAATTACCTGTATTTGTACGTGATGTACAATAGGATGTTAGATATTTGTTCAAGGTAAATTGTGGTAAATAAACATTTTTAGTTATCTGTACTGGATCATCCTCTTTCCACATGTACACTAAACTGTCAGTAGTGTAGCCATCTAACGGGGGGTTGGGCGGGGATAGGAGTAGCCAAGTTTATGATGGTCAATTTTTTAATTTAAAAAAAATATTTTTAAATATTAATAATAATAAATAATAATAATAATAATAATCATTTATATTATTATATACTGTACAGTATAATAATGTAAATTCTATGTATAATTACAATAATTAAATTTATAAAAATTAATTAAAATATTATTATCTTTTGTTTCGATTTTTTAAAAAAAATATATACTCTATATTTCACAATAATTTATATCATAATAACATATAAAAGTTATTTAAATTATTAATACGTTTTTATAATAATAATAATAATAATAATAATAATAATAATAATAATAATAATAATAATAATAATAATAATAATAATAATAATAATAATAATAATAATAATAATAATAATAATAATAATAATAATAATAATAATAATAATAAATACTTACAACTAGCCAACTGTATTGAGCACACTTGCCTATCAAACGGATAGTTTACTAAATTCATTGGACACGACATTGTTGTCGTGAGTCTAATTGAAAACAATACCCAACCGTCCGGATAGATCCGAACCAATTGATTGGGCAGTATATCTACGTGTTTGTAGGTTTCACGCGCGTTAGATATAAACATATCGGGAACCCATATCGTATCCAATGGATTAGCTAACTGTACGTATCTGATGATACCCTGTCTATCGTCATATTGGAGTCGCATGTCCTGCCATTTCTGTCGATACGTTAGCTGTACTTTCCATTGCATACGTTTACTGTCGATATATTCAATACTACGGACATACATATTGACGGTTACGTTAATCGGTCCTAAATGTACGGTACCATTGGCCGACCAGTTATACTCCCACGGATTGAAACGCCGGTCATAATTAGCTAATAGTTTTTCAACAGTTTTTTGTTCATAATATTCTTTGACTTGACTGCAAAAAAAATAAAAATAAAATAAAAATAAATAAATAATAAATTTTTATTTAATTATTATTTACATTTAAAAATAAAAATTAATTTTAACAATTATTTTGGTTAACCAATAATATATATATATTTTTGCCTAAATTTAATTAATTATTTTTTTTACTTTTATTTATAATTATTATTGGTTTAATTTTTTAAAATTAAAAATACAAAAAAAATTAAAGTTTAATATTTATAGTTTAATTTTTATACCTTAAAACCAAAGTTAAACATAACGATAATACTACTAGTGATGTTTGAATTAAATTCATATTATTATTATTTTAAAAAAACTATTATTATTTAATTTTTAATGAAATATATTTTTAGATTATATATATAATATTAATATTACTGAAAAAATTACATTTAGCTGATAATTACTATCATTTATGGGAAAACTTTTTAATAGCATTTGAAAAACTTGTTTTTAACTTTTTAAACACAAAAAAAATATTTTTCAAGTTTTAAATAAATATATTAATATTATTTAAAAATAAATTAAATTAATTATGTTTACCATTTATGAGTATATAAGCATTATTTTGATGTAAATGATGACAAAAATATAATTTTTTTTTTTGGTTGTAAATTATTATTATATATTCAACAAGTTTTTAAATATTATACAAGTTATTTCAAGGGTAATATAATAATGATATTATTATTATTATTATTATTTGTTTAAAATAAAAATTAGTTGACAAATATTAAGTATATTTCAAGGTTACCAAAAAATTTATGTATTAATTTAGTTAAAAAAAATTATTATAAGATAATAAAAGATTTTTTGTTGTTGTTGATTATATAATACTTATCTAATTTTAATTTAAAATATTGCTAATTATTTATGTAAATATTAATGTAATATATTTTATTTTATATATATATACATGTATATTACTATTACATTTACATTTACATTATTATAAAAATGATTGATTAATGGATTGACATAACAAATAATAGATAAGTTTTTATAATTAAATATAATTTTTTTTATACTATTTATTTAATTAACTATTTTGTATATCTAAATAAATTATGACTTCAATACTGTTAATATTTTTTTTAATAAAAAAATTGTTTAACATTTCTAGAAAAAACAACTATAATATAAATGACATTGAAATTTAAATTATAATAATAAATAGTTAAAATAATAATTAAAATAATCTAAAATAACACATATTTTTTATTTGTTTGTTTATTTGATAACTATTTAAATATTAAATATAACAATATATGTAATTTAATAAACAGTGTCACAAACAAACAAACATTAAACAATTAATTTTAATTTAAAAAATTAATCGTAATATTATTTTAAGTAAAAGTATTTATAAAATTAATTATTTATTTTTTTTGAAAAGTTATATAAGTTTTCAAAAAATAAATAAATACATTTTGTATATTTTTATTCAAAAAAAAACTGTAAATATTTATTCAATAATAAATTTATGATTATATATATATAAATATTTTAGTGTATAATTTAGAAACAATACTAAGTAATCAATATTTGAATTATTTTTTTTTGTAAATTTTTTTTTGAAAAAAATTAACTTTTATTATTATATGATTTTGATTATACAATTTTATATATAAATTATATATATATATAACTATTACTTAAAAAATAAAACACAATAATAGACTACTATATTGTTAAAAAAATATTTGTGGTATATATTTATTTTTATTAATTTTTTAGAAAATAAACATTATCAAAAAAAAGTAAATTGTTTTTTTAGACATCATAATATTATCTAGCTAAAATAATAAATCAAATAGCCCAGATATGCCATTGGGAACAGTATGGCACAAATCAGGTCTACTTTATTTGTAAAAAACCAGTAGTAGTAGTAGTAAACAATAGGACTGTCCACTACTAGTTCATCATTACTTTCCATTGAACTAAATTTGGCCATAGATTTCTAGAAAATTAAAAATTTATATAAAAATTAAAAAAACAACAACAAAATTATTAATTTAAATAAATATTTCCAATAAAAAAATAAAAAAAATAAAATTATTTAAAATAATAAAATAAATTAATTAAAAATTTTTTTAACAAACAAACATTAAAAACATATTAATAATATTAGTTATAATATTATAATATATGAATAATATTTAATATAAACTATAGATATATATATAGTATTACCATATTATCGGACAGCTGGTCATCCTTGATGTTGTTGTTGTTGTTGTTGGTCACCAATTGGATATTACTATCGCGTAGACTATTAGGTCCACTACGACAACGCCGGCGGCTATAACTGTCCACAAACCAGACCATACCGTACTCTAGGAGTGCGGCCAATAAAAACCCAAAACTACTGATAAAATACATGTCTTTTAGGGTCAAATAGCTAACATCCAGATCATCGGCTGCCGATCGCCAGTTGGCCACCTGATTGTGTAGGTATTGGGCCAATAGCATGACCAGCAATAGTTGCGGGCGCCGGTAGTTTTGTACGGGTATCAGGAACGATACAAACCCGACAAACGTCAACCAGACTGTCGGTACAAACCATTGCCAGATATAGCGGCGGGTTTGACGTTGAAATTGCATTTCCAGTTTATAACATGAATATTCACCTTGATACATTTTTAAAAAAAAAATAATAACGTATTAATAATTTATTTATTTTTAAAAATATATATTTATATTTTTATTATTAGTTTAGTAGTAACAGTTTAGTACCTGTATTCGTACGTGCATTACAATAGCTTGTAYTGTAGTTTTCCATTTTAAATACCAGTTGTCTAACATTTAACTTTTTAGATACCTGTACTGGATCATTTTCTTTCCATAAATATACTAGGTGTTTCATAGTGTAGCCATCTAACCAAAATAATAATAATAATTATTATAATAATAATTATAATAATAATTATAATAATAATAAAATATAATTAATAAACTATTTATATAAAAAATAAATAAATATTTTTTTGTTTTTAACTTACAACTAGCCATATATATGGGACAGGTTTGCCTATCAAACGGATAGTCATGTAAATCCATCGGACAGTCCAGTGTTACTGTCATACGCATAGACATCAATACCTGGCCGTCGGGCATAATACGTACCAATATATTGGGTACAACATCAGTATGTTTCACTGTTTCCCGTGAATTGGATATCATAGTATCGGGTATCCAAATATGGTCGGTCGTACCTAACTGTACGTACGGTATGACCTGATTGTTGTTGTCGTCAGCGTAGGCCAGCCTCTCATCCAACCATTGCTGACGGAAAGTCATCTGCAGTTTCCATTCCTGTCGACGGCTGTYCACATACTCCAGGCTACGTATGTAGATACTGTTGCGTACAATAACCGGACCACCACTACCACTGCCGGCAGCACCGGTAGTACCGTTTGACCCATTGTTGGTGGTGCTGGTGGTGTCGGTAGTATAGCCATTAGGATTGAAACGTTTGTCATAGTTGGCCAACAATTGGTTAACAATTTTTTCATCCAGTCCCTTAATATTTGTATCGCTGTGTGTGTGTGTGTGTGAGAGTGTGAGGCGTGGGTTAGTGGGTGTAAAATAAAGTTTTTTTTTAAAAAAAAATTATTATTATTTTGTATTGTATAATAATAGTAATAGTTATTACCTTAATGTTAGCGATACATATAGCAAAATCAATAACCATAAACATAGACAACTGTATAGTATTTTCATTATTGAGTTTTTAAAAAAAATAAATAAATATTTTTTTATTTAGTAAATTTAAAATTATATTTTTAATAAGTTAACATTAATTTACTAATACTTTATTATTATTATTAATAATAATAATCAGATTTTTTCATTTAACAAATATAATAAATCATTGCTTATATATATATATAAACTTTATGGAAATCTATTTACTTTATAACCCTTTATATATACAGTATATACTGTCGTATATTACATAAACTATTAGATAATTTTGCAATACTTTATTTATTATAAACAACATCTATTTTTTTTATTAATATTCAAATAAATTAAGTTTTATTTAATCAATTTTAATCAAATTTCTATTGAAAAAAATTTAAGCTTTAATTTATATTTATTTAATAATTTTTGACAATAAATATGTTTACTGTAGATCTAAGAATCATATGTTTATTATTAAATAAACTGTTAGATAATGTCATCTAAAAAAACTAATATAATGTATTAGTTTACAAAAAAAATAACTAAATATTTAATATTGACTATGATATGGACAATTTATCAAGGTTATATTTATTTTATGTCAAATAATAATACCCACACACAGAAGTGTTTGGGAACAAAAAATGATCAAAAAAAGTCCCCCTGGAAAAATTGATGTCAAAAATTTAGTTAAAATTTAATGAAAAATTTAGGAATTTATTGTGACTAAAACTTTTACTAATATTTTAGGTACTTATTAGGAATTTTTTATCCAAAAGTTTTAGAAAATTTAAACAAAAAGTATATATATATAAACACACACACACACACAACACAAGGTAAATTTTTTCCAAAAAATTAACACACACACACACACACACACACACACACAATTTAGGAAATTTTTATGATTTTTGTTTCCTAACACACACACACACACACATACCAAATTTTTCATTACAATTAGGAATTTTTTGTGATTTTGTGATTGTGAAATTTAAATGCAAAATAAAGTTTATTTTTTAATCAATTAATTTATTGATAATTTATAAAGAGATGTTTTGTGTGAGAGATTTACATGTATTTGTAATTACAGTATATTAGACAATTAATAATTAATTAAGTTATTTTAGAACTATCAAAATTAGATATTATATAATTTATATGATTAAATATAATATTTAGTTAAAGTAACTATACATAATTAGTTAAAAATAATTAAACATAATTAATATTAATAAATTTAGATTAAACTATTGTAGACAATACTATAACTATATATAAACTATTACTCATTAAAAAATCCCTTTAGTTTTACAACACATACGACACAAAAAAGTTAACTTTAGACTACCGTAATGTATGTTAGGGTTAAGTTCCCTAATTTTTGGATCAAATTCCCCAATAATTACCAACTTTTTCATAAAATAATAGCAAAGCTATCAGTGAATAAAAATTCTCTAAAAGTTCCCAAAATTTAGGGAACATTTATTCTCTAAAATATACAGGAACTTTCTGTGTGCAGTAACAATAACAATTATGAATAAATAAATAAATAAGTACTGTATTATAATCATATTATAAATGTTTAAAAATATAATACAAAAAAATTATATTAACTATTTTTTTATTTTATTAATTAAACTATTTGTAAACACTATTAAATAAATACTGTATGAGTATACTGTATATAAATTTATAAAATAAAATATATATATACACAAAGTGAATTTTATATATACAAACACACACATACATACATACATACACACACAAAAAACACACACAATCAAACATATACATACACACATATATACACATACACACACACAAATACATACACACATATATACACATACACAAACACACACACAAATACATACACACATATATACACATACACAAACACACACACAAATACATACACACATATATACACATACACAAACACACACACAAATACATACACACATATATACATACACACAATCAAACATACACATACACATACACATACACATACACATACACATACACATACACATACACATACACATACACATACACATACACATACACATACACATACACATACACATACACATACACATACACATACACATACACATACATACATACACATACACATACACATACACATACACATACACATACACATACACATACACATACACATACACATACACATACACATACACATACACATACACATAAAATTATATTTCTAAATCGTCATACATTTTCATATTAACATTATTATAATAGCCATTGATTTTTAAAAAAGCAAATTTAAATAAAAACTCTCCGTAAAAKCCATTCACAACACTATTGCCGCCGGTGTCGATACCGTCATCATCGTTGTCGGCCCTAAAACGTATCTCCCGTTCCTTACGTTTGATTTCATTGAGATCTGACTTTAACTTATCCAAATTATCCAACATCACTAGTCTAGACATACGCCAATTACTGTAGCCATCGATAATCTGAGCACAGGTAGGTCTCCTATCATAAATTGTTTGTGTTGTTTGATGAATGATAGCAAATATTTGACAGTAATTGTCTCCCAATTCATCTGATAGATAGTTATCGCGTGGACTTAAAAATATAAAAATTAAAAAATAATATTATTAATAAATTAATAATAATAAAAATAAAATATTTAAAACTCAATACTTTAGTATCTATTAATATATAATTATTAATAAAAAAAATTGTTTTATTTTTTTACAATTAGATACTATTTATAGCTTAGAAATCAAATTAGTAAATAATAGTAAAAAAAATTAATTAATTAATTAATTAGTATAATATAATAATAATACTCATTAATATGTATATCAAACATATCTTCAATAGTAATGCCTAAGCTATAGATATCGGCTTTTGTTGTATAATTGCCGCCAAACTTGACTTCGGGTGCCATATATTTTGGTGTACCCGCACCGGTAGTCATCGGTTTAGGCTCACCATTGGCTACCACTAGCAGTTTGTTGTTGTTGTTGAGTACGGCCGACAAACCCAGATCGCATAGCTTCAGGAATCGGCCGTTTCGTATGTCCTCAACAACCAGTATATTATCGGGTTTTATATCCCGATGTATGACCGGCCGGGGACTCAATTCGTGCAAATAGCGGACGCATTCAAGTATTTCGTATAGCATTTCGCATGTTATGAAAAATTCCATGCGATTCATGGGTTGGCCTAAATTCTGGGGCCTATCAAACACCCGTGCCTTCAATTTGATGGCATCCCTTAGGCTCATTGTGCACAACTCCATTTCCAGATAGACCCGGGTATGGTAGGCCCAGATACCGAATATATGTACCAAATAATCTGATTTCAAGTTGGCCTCCCTGGCCATCTCTTTTTCCAATAGTTCGCTTATTAGTATTGAATCTATTATTTATTTTTATATAATTTAAATATTTTAATAATAATTTAAATATTTATTAATAATTTAAATATATTTATTAATAATTTAAATATATTTATTAATAATTTAAATATATTTMTTAATAATTTAAATATTTTAATAATATTAATAATTTAAATATTTATTAATAATTTAAATATTTATTAATAATTTAAATATTTTAATATTAATATTATTAAATAATATAAAAAAATTTAAAAAAAATTACTTTTAACATCAATGACTTTGATGGCAACAATATCCTTATGAAACTTATGCCTACATTTATATACCTTTCCAAAGCCACCCGATCCCAGTGCTTGCAGTTCATCATAACAGCGATAATATTGATTAAAAATTTTGTCTATAAATAAAACCAAAAAAAAATGAAATAAATAAATAATAATAAATTGAAAATAAAATTTTTAAAACAAAAAACTTAAACTTAAATTATAATAATTAGTATTTTAAAAAAAATTAATAATTAGTATTTTTTAAAAATTAATAATTAGTATTTTGTAAAAATTAATAATTAGTATTTTTTTAAAAATTAATAATTAGTATTTTTAAAAAATTAATAATTAGTATTTTTCACAACACACACAATAATATATATATATAAATTAATAATTAGTATTTTTCAAAAAATTAATAATTAGTATTTTTTAAAAATTAATAATTAGTATTTTGTAAAAATTAATAATTAAATAAAATTTAAATTTTACCTTCATTTAAGCTAGATAAATTTCTAAATTCATTTAGGATAGTTTGAAATGTTTGTCGAATAAATTGATTGATTGTTTCATTATTAAAATTTTTAGTAGATTTTTTCAATGGTTTCAATACTATATGATACCTGTCTAGACAATAGTCTAGACTAGTAGTATATAATTTTTCTAATTTATTTAGTTTACGTCCGACCAGTCTATACAGACAACTGTCCCTAAGGCATACCAGTTCCAGATAATTCCATTTGTATGAAACAATCGACTGAAAATCATTATAGTTGTCTAGTGTTCCCAACTGTTCGGGTTTGTCATGTATTTCAATAGCCGTACGTTGGTTGACTGTTAGACCACAAAAGTAGACCAATTGCTGGGTTTGGCTTAGAAAATAGGTTATACCAGTACCCGCACTGATCGATGTAATACCCGATAAATCAGTGATCAATCGGGGCCTACATATGGCCATATCCGATAAGCTCAGTCCTAATTGTTGGCTAACGTTGTGACCCCAGCTAAACACCTGTAACACATAATATATTTGTATATTACACATACACATACACATACACCTACACATACACCTACACATACACATACACATACACATACACATACACACATAAACAAACATACCTGTCCATCACTGGTCAGTGCAAACGACTGTGCCTGACAACAGTAGACCGATTTAATACAATAGTTGTCAGTCGGTCCGTTATGTTGACCAAAATCTATCCGTTCGGGCCGATCAACTGACTCGCACTGCAGGTCACGGCTACCTACTTGTCCCAAATCATTCAATCCCCAGCCATATACTTGGCCACTATCGGTCAGCACCAGTGTATGCGCTCGGCCGCAGCTAACGTCTACTATCGAGCCATCAGTAATCGGTACTTTCATTGGTCGCTTAAAATCAAAGTCAACGGACAACTGGTGGCCAATACCCAACTGTCCCCAACGATTATAGCCACAACTATACAGGCAATCGTTGGTCACAAAAATTACAAACTTTTCGCCGTTCAATATATTGACTACACGTTTGTATCGCATGTCTTTGAGCTCCTGTGGCTCCGACATTGACTGATTATGACCTAAACCTAACGATCCGTATGCATTGGCACCCAAACCATAGACCCGATGACTATCATTATCATCATTATCATCATTATCGTCATCATTGGTAACAAATAGCATATTAATACCGAAACAGTCGTCAAAAACATATACCGTTTCCATCAACCGGAGCCAATAGTCTGGTGTCTTAACTATTGATTCAGTTTTAATTGTCTTAAAAGTATTAACTAAAAACTCGCGGATATTATCAGTAAATAATTCATTATTGATTCATATGTTTTCAATGTTATATCAAACCAATAGCTACAACATTGAAAATAATTATCAAAACTATTATTAGTTTCAACTAAACTATTGGCTATTAATTCATAGATATTATCATTAGTTTCTAAACTACATAAAAATCTTGATTTATTTGATTTATACGATATTATTGACTGAATATGTTTGACTTGTTTATTATGTGGCAATGTTTTCAATACAATTGGCAGCTCCTGTATGTGGACAGTAGTGTTGTTGTTGTTGCCATCAGTAGTAAAATATTGGCCACAAAAATAATATACATTACTATCACTACTACCTGTGCTACTATCGGTAGTAGTAGTAGTAGTAGTAGTAGTAGTACAACAAAAATAGGTATTTTTATAATCGGACTGTACATCGATAACGCCAAACAAATTGTAGACCAATTTTGGACGCCATATAATTTCAYCAATATTTTCGTGACCTAACTGATGATCCCGATTGTGACCCCAACTAAACACTTGACCCCCAGTGGTCAACGCTATGGATGTATTTTCAAAACATCGGACAGTTTTTATACAATACTTGTTGTCGCTGTCGTCACCAAAGTCGACCATTTCGGGTGTCCTTACAATGTAATCATCATCAGYAGYAGCACCGGTAGTAGTAGTAGGCTCTCGGCTACCGATTTGACCAAATTGATTGCGACCCCAACCGTACACTCTATTATTACCGGTCAATACTAGTGTATGATATGAACCGCAACTTAGATCCTGAATTAACTGGTCATTAGGATCGGGTATCTGTACAATGTTTGGCCATTTAAACTTTTTGTCATCAACCGGCAAACCTAACTGTCCCCATCTATTCAAACCAAAACTATAGACTCGGCCGGTCTTATGGTTCAGTCCTACAACAAACTCGCGGCCATTGGCAAACTGGTCAATACCCGAACCTCTCAATTGTTTCAGCTCACGMGGTTCRCCTACMCGSCGATTGTTGCCCAAACCTAACGATCCCCACGAGTTGGCACCCAAACCGTATACCCTGTCAGCATCATTAGCTCCGGTAGTGTTGGTGGTGACAAACAGCATATTGATGCCCAGGTCGTCGTCAAACACATAAAACTTGTCAATCATTTTCAACCATTTATCCCGTGTTTGTGTTGGTGTAGTAGTAGTAGTAGTAGTAGTAGTAGTAGTAGTAGTAGTAGTAGTAGTAGTCATCATATTAATAGACAATTGAATTATTAAATTATTATTAATAGTAAAATTAAATTTTGTTAATAATAATAATATTATTATTATTATTATTAAAAAATGCACTTTTATTTTCACATTTTAATAATAAATAACAYATATAATACAGTAMTATTGTWTAATATAATAGTAAATATTTTTWATWTTTTTTTATCATAAATACTATTGCTATGACTATGACTCTCTCTCTCTCTCTCTCTCTCTCTCTCTCACACACACACACACATGTTTATAAAAAATTATTATTATTATTATATAACACAATTAATGATAATGCAATAAACTATATATTACATACTATCAAATAAACAAATTTATTTATATATATATATACTTTAATATAAATATATATATATATAAATTTTTTTGTAAACTATTCAATGTAAATATAAAAATAAATTAAAAAATTTTACATTAATTTTTTAATAATAATAATTATATAGTATAAAATATATAACTAAAATAAATTGTATTAGCATCTCTAATATTATTAACACATGTGTATACGTGACATTACATTAGTATTAATAATAAAGTAAATATAATAGCAATATATTTATAAAAACAAGTAGTATATGTCTAAAAATAAAAGTAAATTTTAAGTGAAGGCCAACTCTCTCTCTCTCTCTCTCTCTCTCTCTCTCTCTCTCTCTCTCTCTCTCTCTCTCACACTCACTCACTCACTCACTCACTCACTCTCTCTGTTAATATTACTAAAGTAAAACAAAAATGTACACAATTTTTCTAATGCATTCAAAAATAATATATTTATTTAATTATCAATAGTTCAATTATTTTTTTTTAATTAATATTTAATGATTATTAATATTTAGCTAAATAATTAATTAATCAGTTATGTATGGGTGGGTCGTATCGGAAAAACGATTTGACTTTAGTATCCAATTGACAGTTTGAGGCACAGTTTGAGCCATAGATGTGGGCATTAATGTAGTCAATTGATGCCGACTTCAGACCAGTACCGCTACACCCGAGCTGCTGGTCGGCCACATAGGCATTGACCGAGAAAAACATGTCTCCCTTACACCGACCCTCACTGATCTCACCGTAATTCACTTCATATTGATTGCCTAATTAATTGATTATCAAAAATATATGATAAATATTATGTTAACTACCAGTGCTTACACACACACTATACAGTTTATATACAGTCTCATAAAAATACATACCATTCAGAAAAGTATAATATTGTGAAAAGTTAGCAATTGTCAGATTTTCTCGCCGATTATCGACAGTAACCACTTGATAGGTCCACGGGCTAACCCATGCATCGTAACCATTGCATGTGACTTCACTGGGGAAAGTCGAGTCCAGTGTTATACGTTTAATTGGACCCCCAGAGCAAACAATATTCTTGAAGACAGTCATATTGGTCATCTGAGTGGCTGTAAAATCTATATACCGGTGCAGATCATTGATGTTATAGTAATTAGTATTAATAAACAAAAAAAAATACTTACTTAAATGTGTTTCGGGAACGGCTAGTGGCATACGTCGGACATTTTCKGCAGTAAWCTGTCCATTTTCGGCCAATGGTGCCGGAAATTGACCACCACTACCCTGTTGTTGTTGGCCGTGATGTTGATGACCAAACATATTTGGAAATCTCGGGAACGGTAATGCATCGAAAAAATTACCGAACTGTGCCGATACACATGCTATTCAACAAACAAAAAAATAAATAAAAAATTTTATATTACAGTAAAATTATTTAAAAAAAAACAAAAATAATAATAAATTTATTGTACCAATTGTAAACAATAAAATAATAGATTTTATCATGRTTGTTTTTAWAAATTAWAAATTTTTAATCGAYTTTTTTATATATAAATATTTTTATAGTTGATATAAGTTTGATAGATATTTTTATAACTAGTATAACACAGTTTATATACTATTTAAAAAATCAATTAGTTTAACCACACATACACACACACACCCGGACCTTTCAATCAGCTCAGGTAGTTATTTTTCAACATGATGATTATGATGATATTATATGAAACTACGTCAAATATCCATGAATAATATTTATCAAGATAAATTTATCATGATAGATTTATCAAGACAATACTAATTAATAACTATAATATTTTTTTAAATTTTAAATCCTATTATTAATTATATTTTTTTGTTGTTGTCACTATAATTGATTTATTAACGTTTACTTATTAAACAATATTTTTTTTAGCAAGTTTTACAATAATAACAATAAAATATAGATTATATGAGTCAATGATTATAATATATTAAATAAATTTATAATAACAAGTGTGCTATAGTATTGCAATTTGTTTTTAGTTTAAATATTTAGTAAATAACTAATTAATTAATAAAATAAAAAAAAATATTTTTTTAAAAATTATTACCACTATTTAAACTATTAATATATATTTAAAATTTGAATTTACATAACAAAAAAAGTTTTCAATTACATAAATTATATATCTATGATTATTATTTTTTTTATAAAATATTATTAATATTATTATTAAAATTGACACTGCTATAAATTTTTAGATAATGTATATAATTTAGATTAAATAATAAAAAAGTTTTTTTTAAAATTTAAGTCTAGTTTATTAACACTTATATTATTGTCTACTATTTGATAGACATAATTAATTTTAAGATAGTTCAAAACAATTTTTTAGGTTATATAATTATTATCTATTGAATATATATATAAGTAATATATTATATAATAAACAAATAAATCATTTTTATTAACTAATTTAATATTTATAAACATATATATATATATATATATAGTATTTGTGAATTATAAATAAAAGCATATTTATTTTTATTTTTTTAAATAACTTATCTATAATATAATAATAATAACAAATATTTAGTTAATTATATATAAAAAATAATAATACAAATAGTTAATTATGCAATTATTATAGAAATTTTTATTTCATTATAAAATTCATTTAAATAATTAAATAAAACTACATATGTTTCAGTAATTAAATTATTAAATAATTAGTTAATCAGTTATGTATGGGTGGGTCGTATCGGAAAAACGATTTGACTTTAGCATCCAATTGACAGTTTGAGGCACAGTTTGAGCCATAGATGTGGGCATTAATGTAGTCAATTGATGCCGACTTCAGACCACTACCGCTACACCCGAGCTGCTGGTCGGCCACATAGACATTGACCGAGAAAAACATGTCTCCCTTACACCGACCCTCACTGATCTCACCGTAATTGACTTCATACTGATTGCCTAATTAATTGATTATCAAAATATATAACAAGTATGTTAACTACCAGTGCTTACATATTATACAATACTGTATATACAGTCTCATTAAAAAATACATACCATTCAGATAAGTATAATACTGGGAAAAGTTAGCAATTGTCAGATTTTCTCGTCGGTTATCGACAGTAACCACTTGATAGGTCCACGGGCTAACCCATGCATCGTAACCATTGCATGTGACTTCACTGGGGAAAGTCGAGTCCAATGTTATACGTTTGATGGGACCGCCAGTGCAGACAATATTTTTGAAGACAGTCATATTGGTCATCTGAGTGGCCGTAAAATCTATATACAGGTGCAGATCATTGATGTTATAGTAATTAGTATTAATAAACAAAAAAATAAAATACTTACTTAAATGTGTTTCGGGAACGGCTAGTGGCATACGTCGAACATTTTCGGCAGTAAACTGTCCATTTTCGGCCAATGGTGCCGGAAATTGACCACCAATACCACTATCCTGTTGTTGTTGTTGTTGGTGATGATGATGTTGGCCGTGATGTTGATGACCAAAAATATTTGGAAATCTCGGGATCGGTAAACCTATAATTAAATAAAAATATACAAAAAAATTATTGATTAATATTATATTGAATAATATTTTTGCAATATTAACTGTGTATATATATATATATATATATATGTTTATATATGCGTTTGCGTGTATGTATATACCTGGGAAATGTCGGTTACCGTGTTGTCCATTACTATTATGATCACAATCATCGGTGTGTCGATGGTTAGGGAAAAAATTACCGAACTGTGCCGATACACATGCTATTCAAACAACAAAAAAATAATTAATAATAATATAATTATTATAACAAAAATAATAATAAATTTATTTACCAATTGTGACCAATAAAATAAAAGCGTTAGATTTTATCATGGTTGTTTTTTTTGTTATTTTGTTAAACTTTTTTTTATAGTTGATATACTAAGCTATTAGTTTGTTTGAATGATTTTTTTTATAGTATAACAAACAGTTTATATACTATTTTTTTATATCAAAAAAAAAATCAATTAGTTTAACACAAACACACACACCCGGACCTTTCAATCAGCTCAGGTAGTTAATTTGTTATGATGATGATGATGATGTTATATTAAACTACGTCAATTACTATCATGAATAATATTTATCAAGATAAATAGATAGATACAACTAATTAATAATTATAATAATTGTTTTTCTAAAAATAAATCCTATTATTGATTATATTTTTTATTTTGTCACTATAATTGATTTATTAACGTTTACTTATTTAAACAATATTTTTTTTAGCAAGTTTTACAATAATAACAATAAAATATAGATTATATGAGTCAATGATTATAATTAATTAAATAAATTTATAATAACAAGTGTTTATGTATTGCAATTTGTTTTTAGTTTAAAAATTTAAAAAGTAAACTAATTAATTAATATAAATTTTAATTGCTTTTAAAAATTATGATCGGGATTTAAAGTTAAGTTTTAAAAAAATTAAACTATATATTTAAAATATGAATATACAGTACCAAAAAAAATTTCAATTACATAAATATATTCAATTATAAATACAAATTATTAATTATTATAATTATAATTGATACTGTTATAAATTTTTAATTATTATTATATAATGTTTATTTAAATTAAATAATAAAAATGTTTGTTTTTTTAAGTCTAGCTTATTGACAGTTATATTATTGTCTACTATTTGCTAGACATAATTAATTTTAATATAATGAAAACAATTTTTTTTAGATTATATAATTTTAATAAATAATATAACATATAGCTAATATTTTTTTTTATAATAAACAATTTAATCATTTTTTATTATATATAAATATTACAGGAAACATTTTATTTTTTTAGTAAAAATATTTAAAAATAATATAAAAATAATGATACAGTTTAAAAATTAAAATCAGAAAAATATATTTTATTTAAAAAACAATTAATTTCTAATACAGTAAAAAGATTATGGATTATAATACAATGAAATTGTTCACTCATTATACTACATAATTATATTAATTAATTAATTAATATAAATATTAATAATAATAATAAAGTAATAAAAAACAACAACAAAAATCGGTTTATCAATCAGTATCGGTAGCCTAGTATTGTGTGTGTCCTAAATACCCGTAATTTTATTATTATTTTTTACGTACCCGTAATAATCTAATAACCGTAGCGTCTAATACTACCGCCATTAAGATTATCATTATTATTATTATTGGTATTAACTTTTCGCAAACCACTCAATAAACTACTTAAATCTTTACTGTTGTCATCACCACTACCGCCACCAATGCTACCGGAGCTGATCAACAGTCTGTCCCCATCACTGCTGGTTCTGCTGCCATATCCGCCATCATTATTATCATTGAGTTGTCTGAGTCTTAGTTGTTGTCCTAAACCACTGTCACTGAGTTTCAGTAGTCCTAAACCACTGCTACCACCGACTAGTCGTCCGTTTCYGAGACCAACCAAACCGAGTCGTCCATCATCTCCTCGTCCACCGATAAGTCCACTATCGTTGTCGTCTACTAGTCCTTGTCGGTCACCTCTGGCCACAACTGTACGCACCTGTTCCTCAACTGGTCTGATCTCCTGTAGGACTGTCCTCCGGGGAACTATAATCTCCCGGACCTCCTGTACGACTGGTCTCAGTATTTCCTGTACGAGCACTTGTGGTTCATCTTTGGCTGTGTCCCGTTGGACACTACCCGGTCGACTGATGTGACGCTGTTTGGTCTTCAATGTTGACGATCGGGTTAGCCAATTGAGTTCAACGGGTAAATCGATAGCACCGATGTCTACACTGGTCGGCCGATTGTCACCCGAGTCTGACTTTATATTAATGACCTGAATATCGCGCGACGACTTGACTGCCAACGGTATACTACTCGAGCCGTGAGACAAGTGGACGGCCAGTAGTGACAAACATATTGTTACCTATAGTAGTAGTAGTAGTAGTATTAATGTAGAGGTAGTGGTGGTAATGGTGGACAGGGATATCAGAGAAAATAAAATATATATATATTAATAATCAATTAATAATGTTATAATAAATATTATTAACAATAATTAAGTAATTTTAAAAAATGAAAATTTGATACTAACTTTGAAAAACATTGTTTGTATTTGTTTGTCAATCAACAAAAAAGTTACAATAAGTTTAAATAAATATATTTAACTATTTTTTCAATTAATTTATATTATATTTTATTATATAATATTATATTTATTAGCTATTGATTCACAATTGATATTCAATGTCTCCAAACATCTCACAGTATTTATACTAAAATTTTTTAAGGATAATAATTGTAAATAATATAATATATTTGATAATTATATTGATTTCAAAAAAAAAATATAAATAAAAATTATTTATTATTATTATTTTTTTATAACTTGAAAAAATTAGTCTATCTATGGGCTTAACATTTTTCAATAAGTTTATAGTGCATTTGTTTGTATAGATTTTTATGTTTTTTTAAGAAACAAAAAAAATATGTATAAATTTTTATCCTAAAAATGTTGTCCGAAAAAAGCTTATGTAATTGAGAGTAAAGTTACATAATATATGGACTTTTAGTATACAATATTTAATGCAATCAATTATTTATATTAAACACGAGTTGATTGTATGTATGCATAATGTTTTTTGTTTGTTTTAATTTTTAATACATTTTACAATTAATTGTATTAAATAATTTTGTGAGTGAGTGTATGAGTGAGTGGGTTAGTCTATGAGTGAGTAAGTGAATAAAGAGAGAGAGAGAGAGAGAGAGAGAGAGAGAGAGAGAGAGAGAGAGTTTAGTTTAGTCAGTAATACAAGTAGTGATCATTTGCTCTCAATTTGTTTATTAAAACTTGTTTTTGAATTTTTTTAGTTTTTAATTATCACTTTTATACACTGTATATACTGTTTAATCATATGATAATGTGTTTTAGTTGTTAAATATATAAATATATTGAATTATAATATACACAAACAAAAAAAGTTATAAAATTTATATATATATATTAAATTTTATTACACAAAAAAATAGTATTATATTTAATAGTAATTATTTAAAAATAAGTTTAAATTTATAAGCATAATAAACATATAGTATTTTTTGAATTATAAATAAATTCATATTTATTTTTTAAAAAAATAACTTATCAATAAAATAATAAAGTCCAGTAATAACAAATATTTAGTTAATTATATATTGTTATTCAAAAAATAATAATAATACAATTAGTTAATTATGCAATTATAATAGAAATTTTTATTTCATTTTAAAAATTCATTTAAATAATTAAACAAAACTTTAAATATGTTTCAGAGTAAGAAAATTATTAATCAATTTATAATTAATTAATCAGTTATGTATGGGTGGGTCGTAACGGAAAAACGATTTGACTTTACTATCCAATTGACAGTTTGAGGCACAGTTTGAGCCATAGATGTGGGCATTAATGTAGTCAATTGATGCCGACTTCAGACCCGTACCGCTACACCCGAGCTGCTGGTCGGCCACATAGGCATTGACCGAGAAAAACATGTCTCCCTTACACCGACCCTCACTGATCTCACCGTAATTGACTTCATACTGATTGCCTAATTAATTGATTATGAAAAATATATGATAAATATTATGTTAACTACCAGTGCTTACAAATAATCTATTACTGTATATACAGTCTCATAAAAAATACATACCATTCAGAAAAGTATAATATTGTGAAAAGTTAGCAATTGTCAGATTTTCTCGACGGTTATCGACAGTAACCACTTGATAGGTCCACGGGCTAACCCATGCATCGTAACCATTGCATGTGACTTCACTGGGGAAAGTCGAGTCCAGTGTTATACGTTTGATGGGACCGCCAGTGCAGACAATATTCTTGAAGACAGTCATATTGGTCGTCTGAGTGGCCGTAAAATCTATATACCGGTGCGCAAAACGACAACAGCAACAACAAAAWAWATATATATATATATATATAATTATTATTTATACTAAAAATTTACCGACAATTTATGACAATTGCTATAATAAATTACTACTACTAGTAGTAGTAGTTAGTAATAATAGTAATAGTATTACTTAAATTTATGGCCGGTTCAGCTAATGGCATACGCCGGACATTTTCGGCAGTAAACTGTCCACTTTCGGCCGGTAAATGGTCACAATCCTTATCGTGTTGATGATGATGATGAGGGGGCTGCTGYTGSTGGTGGTGGTGGTGGTGGTTGTGGCCAAAYATTGGAAATCTAGGRAACGGTAGACCTGGTAGCTGTAGGTTCGGGAAAATAGGACCAAACTGTGCCGATGCACACGCTATACAGTATAGTTATAATAATAATAATAATAAAAAATTATATTAATATTTTTTTTAATTTTAAAATATATTGATTTCAAAAAAAAGTTAACATGCTAAATTATTAGTAAAATTTAATAGTATTTTGAAAATTCAATTGTATTTTTATTTTTAATAATAATAATTATTAATATTTTAATAATAATAATTATTAATATTTTAATAATAATAATTATTAATATTTTAATAATAATTATTATTAATATTTTAATAATAATAATTATTAATATTTTAATAATAATAATTATTAATATTTTAATAATAATAATTATTAATATTTTAATAATAATAATTATTAATTTTTTAATAATAATAATTATTATTTTAATAATAACTTACCAAATGTACACAATAGTAATATAGCACTAACAGTAGATTTCATCGTGGTTAATTAATTAATTAATAAATATTTTTTTTGAAAAAATAAATAATTAACTGTATTAGTTTTTTTTTAAAAAATAATTATAATTATTTTTTTAAGAGTTAAAACTTAAGATAAAAATTAACACACAGACACATAGTTTATATACTTTTTTTTTGAAAAAAATAATAATCAATTAGTAATTTTTAAAATTAAAAAACACACTTTAATTAATTAATTAATTGACTAATTTTTATGATGTTTATTAATTTTACTAATTGCAATATGATCTACGTCATCTATCTATATCATGTTTTAATTATTAAAAAATAAGCTAGATAAAACTAATTAATTATATATATATATTTTAGGTATGTATGTATGTCCTGTTATTGTTGTCAAATAATTTATCAAATTTATTATAAAAATTTTTAATAATATTATTAATACAAGTAATAGTCATATATATATTTATATATATAATAAATGTATTTTATTAGTAAACATCTAACAAGTGTTAACATTGTTTGATTTTTTTTATTTAATATTTTTTTATATATCAATCTAATTAATTAAAAATGTTTTTTTTTCACTTATTTTACTTAATTTTAAAATTAGAAAATCCTGGTTTAATAATAAAATTGCAAAAATATAATTAATAATAATATTATAAAAGTTTAAATTATTATTATTATAAGTACATACTTTCTATTATTTAAAAAATTAAAAAATAAATTGGTTGCTTAATTTTGATTATTAAATTTATAAAATTTATAACTTATTATATATATTATTTTTATTTTATGTAAATATGATTCATTTATTAATAAAAATATATTTTTTTACATATTTCTACTAATAGATAATTATATATTTGCATACAATGTTTACATATAAGCATTATACAACAAGTAATGTCCATTTTAAAACAACAAACTTTACGTTATTACTGTAAAGCGGGTATTAGTGTAAACAAAGTTTTTTGTTGTTATTTGAATAAATTGATTACCAGTCTTCAAATTTAATTGTCATTTGTTTTGATATCTATTGTGATTTACCAATGATGGCCGTTTCCGCGAATGACATCCATATCCGACACATCATGTTATTTGATTTTCGCGGTGGATTAAGTGCTGCGGAGACCGCTCGACATATCAATGGCGTGTATCCTGAAGTGGTCACCGATAGGACTGTACGGCGATGGTTTCAAAGATTCGGAAGCGGTAACTTTGATTTGGAAGACAAACAAAGACCCGGTGCATCACCAAAGATATCCGAGGATAATCTGGCAAAAATGATTGAAGAAAATCCAAAGTTGACATGTCAAGAGTTGGCCAACATATTTGACTTGCATTACAACACAGTTTTGAGTCATTTGCATTCAATTGGCAAAAGATACAGAGCCGGGAAATGGACACCACATGAATTGACACCCGAACAAAAAACATATCGTGTTACTGTCTGCGAATCTTTGCTTTTACGTAACAACAATTTGGCATTTCTTGACCGAATTGTAACTGGTGATGAGAAGTGGTGTCTATACATCAATGTCACCCGAAAAGGTCAATGGTTAAGCAAAGGAGAAAAGGCAGTTCCGACTCCAAGAGCAGATTTGCACCAAAAAAGGTTATGCTTTGTGTTTGGTGGAATATTAAGGGTATTGTTCACTGGGAACTGTTGAATGTTGGCCAAACCGTAAACTCGGACCTCTATTGTCAACAATTAGAAAGAGTCAAGTCTTCTCTGACTAAATTGTGGCCAGCATTGGTCAACAGAAAAGGTGTTATCTTTCATCACGATAATGCCAGACCACATGTCGCAAATATTATTCACCCACCGTATAGCCCAGATATTGCTCCAACTGATTACCATCTGTTTTTGGCTCTTCAAAATTATTTGGACGATAATCGCTTCCAAAACAAAGATGAGGTCGAAAATGCCATCAAAATATTTTTTGCCATATATATATACCCACACGTTGGGCAAGAATTATCGAAACTGGTGGCGAATATTATGATAATTAATCATTTGTAGTTTTTGAATAAATTAACTTTAAAATTTGTTATAATTTCGGACAGTTTCAATTGTATAATGCTTATATATATTATATGCACAAATTATTTGTATATACAGTACAAATTCAAATATTATAAAAAGTAATTTACTTTATTATATAACATTAACTATTATTATTATTTTTATTACTATTACTATTACTACTACTACTAATACTACTACTACTACTATAATAGTATATACCTCTACATAACAAAAATAATATGTAAATAATTAAATGATTGTTAATAGTGTTAATATTTATAATTATTAGTTTAATAAAAAAATAAATAAATAAAATTTAATAGCATAAACAATAAAAATGTGTTAAAATATATTTTATTTTCCAAATACTTAAATAGCTTTTAAAATTTATTATTATAATAATTACATTAATAGTCAATAATGCATTAAAAAATAAAAATAAATTATATGTACAGTATGTATGTACAAATAATAATAATAATAATAATAAAAAATAAATAATTTAATTATTCGAGTAATAAAAAAAAAATTTAATTATAAATATTTATTCAATTGTATTGTTGTTATTTTAATTTATTGTTATAGTTATTCACTATTTTTAAATACACAATTTTATTTTTTTATTTATAAAAAACATAATAATAATATTAGTACAACATTTATTTTTTTTTTAAATAAATAATTTGGTGTTAAATATATTTTTATTATCAAATAATAATATAAATATTTTGTTGTTAATAATTATATATATAATTAATTTAATAGTAATTTTTTAGTAATAGTAATTAATAGTTAAAAAAACAACAACAACAACAACAAAATGGTCCAACAATTATCAATCATAGATTATACTGTATTATTAGCTATGCTATTGGTATCGGCACTAATCGGACTGTTTTACGGTTGCTTCTGGGGCACAGGTAGACAAAAATCTAACTCAACCGACATCACCACCAGCACCACCACCACCACTACCACCAGTAACTATTTGATTGGCAACAAATCCATGTCTGTAGTACCGGTAGCCGTATCGGTAATGGCCAGTTTTATATCGGCCATAACCCTGTTGGGTATGCCTACCGAAGTCTATCTATATGGTACACAAATCTGGTCAATGTTGCTACCATTTCCTATGGCACTGGCCATAAGCGCCTATATGTTTATACCGGTTTTCTACGGTCTAAACATAACCAGTACTAATGAGGTATTGTTTTTTTTTTAATTAATTAATTAATTTATTTTATTTATTTGTACTTTAATGACAAATAATTAATTAAACATTTATAATTTTTGTTGTTGTTGTTGTATATATATATATATATAGTACCTGTATAAGCGATTTGGTAGTTCAGCAAGGTTATTGGGTTCAATAATATTTACAATACATACGGTATGTAATTAAATTATTTACTAATAAAATACTGGATATTATTGATATGCAGTATATTTAGAATTAATAATTAATAAAATTTAATTTAATTAGAAAAAAAAATAATATAAATTATTAGTTAATAATAATAATAAATAATAATTTATTGTATTTAAAAATTTCTAGATATTTTATATGGCACTGGTATTGTATGCACCAGCACTGGCTATAGCACAGTGTAAGCCTATCCATATAATAATAATACTGATAATATAATACTATAAATTTACAAATAAATAATAATAAATATTATACTTAATATTAATTTATTTTTTTAAAAAAAATTACATTAAATGCATGAATGCTTATATTAATAGTGTTTGATAATAGTGTATAAAACTTTATATATATATATATTAGTAACCGGTCTTAATCTATGGCTATCGGTGCTGACAACTGGATTCATATGTATATTCTATACAACACTGGGCGGTATGCGTGCCGTTATCTGGACTGATGTTTTCCAAACGGTATTCATGTTTGTCATGATGTTTACGATTGTTATCAAAGGAACGGTAGATTTGGGTGGACTAACCAATGTTTGGCAAACTAATCAACTGTTTCATAGGATAGAGCTATTCAAGTGATTACATTTCATACAAAAAATAATATATATATATATATTAAAACTATAAAAGTTTTGTAGTTATATATCAAAGTTAAGCACTGGGGGTTAGGCGGTATGATTGGTTTACCACCCTCTCCCCCCTAGACACAAAAAACTTGCTTAACACTGATATATATATATACTGTATATACGATATATACTGTATATATATATTAAAATAATTTCATAACAGTTTTCATAGGATAGAGCTATTCAAGTGATATAAACACAAACATATAGTTATTTAATTTAATTTATTTTTTGTTTCAATTTTTTTTCTAAAAAACAATAGTTTAGATCCCAATCCATTGGTTAGGCATACAATGTGGACAGTAGTGATCGGTGAGTTCATATTCTGGACCAATGTTTTCTCAACAAATCAGACAATGGTTCAACGTTATCTATCGGTGCCCACACTTAATAAAGCTAGAAAGTATTGATTTTACAATCTAAATATACTGTATATATATATATTTTTTTTGATAATAATAATTAATAATTATTTAGTATTGTTTGGGTAGTCCTACCATTGATAACAGCAATAACATTAGTATCATTGATGGCCGGTTTGCTTATAACAGCCAAATACAGTACCTGCGATCCCATGTCCAGCAAATTGGTTGAACGATCCGATCAATTGTTTCCACTGTATGTTATCGAAACATTTGGATCGATACCCGGTTTTGTTGGACTATTTATTGCCGGTGTTTTCAGTGGATCGCTTAGGTATATACAGATTAAGATAACTTTCCTAATCTATTTATCAATCAACTAACTATATATATATATAACATATTCAGTAATAATAATAATTATTATTATTATTATTTGTATTTGTATTATTAATTACAGTACCATATCTAGCGGTCTGAACGCACTGTCCGCTGTCACACTTGAAGACTATGTACGGCCAATACTAWTGAACAGACACCCCGACAAACCAGYACTAAGCGATTCAATGGCTACAGTCTATGCCAGATTGATATCCGTCGGCTACGGCCTACTAGCCATTGGACTGGTTCTGGTAGCCCAACAAATGGGTAATATACTGCAGGCAGCCATCAGTTTAGTAGGCCTACTATCGTCGCCGTTGTTCGGTCTGTTCGTATTGGGTATGTTTGTACCGTCGGCTAACTCCAGGGGTGCACTATGGGGTACACTRCTAGGTATGGCCTGTGCCCTATGGATAGGTACGGGTGCCATATATTACAAGCCATATTTACCCAGCAAACCAATATCTGTGGATAGTTGTCCACTAGTTTACGATAATCTAACTATACATTCATCAGCAAACTATAGTGTTGGTGGTGGTCGACCCACTTATGAGGAGGAGGAGGGCCTACATCATAATGATAACATATTTTTTATCTATCGACTATCCTATATGTATTATGGACTTATTGGTGCACTGGTAACTATTTTATCCGGTTATTGTATATCATTGATGACTGGTATATATATATATAAATACAATAGATAATTATATGATATTAGTAAATGTATAATTATTATTATGCTAATTATTATTTTATTTATTGATTGTTTGGGTGGATAATGTATATATCTATATATATATATATATATATATATATATATATATATACTACCAATAGGTAGGACATCCCTTAAGACAATAGATCCCTGTTTGCTGACACCATTGCTTAGACATCGTGTGGAAAGGTATCAAAAACAATGTTTTAATATCCATACAAAACAAAATAATAGTACAATAGTTAATACAGTTTGTTAATTAATTGTTAATAATTAATATTATAAATAAAAAAATAAATATTAATGTTTATTTTAAATACTGTAATTATTTATACATGAAATTATTTATTAATTAAAATAAAAATAATGTTACAATAAAATTTGTATAATCATATTTCATTTAGTAATTTTATTATTATTATTATTATTATTATTATAAGTTATGCATTATATTACTTGAATTTAATAATTATTTTTTTTTAAAAAAACTTAATATTTTGTGTTTGATGTTTATACTGTATATTAATTATTACAATTACTTATAAAATTTGTGTTTGTATTGTATTATATAAATTATAGTCTAAAGTAAGATATTGCTAAAAAAAATTGTTAGTACTGTAACTAATTATTAGAAAAAATATAATTATATTAAAAATTTTCTAATTAAAGTAATTTATTTTATACTAATAGTAATTTTATTTTATAAAATTTTTTGTAACATTAGAATATAATGATTAGATTATATTACAATTTTTTTTATATATTAAACTATGGATATTATTGGTATAATAATTATTATTATAAGCAATAATGCATAAAAAATCTTTAATAATAATTTAAAAATAACTAATTTATAGTATTAAATGGTTAATGATTAAAATAAATCATCGACTATTATATCTATATATGCGTAAAATAAAAAAATAAAAAATCTAAATTAATTAATTATGTGAATAAAAATTAATGATTTATAAACAAAAAAAAATTATTRCATTTTTTTAGTTATTATTATTATTATTTTATGTTTAAATAAAATAAATTATATATTAATATTTTTTTAATCAATAGAAAATTATAAAGCAATTTATTTTTAGTTTAAAGTTAATGAATAAATATTATATAATTGTTTTTTATTTAAATAATTATAAATATTAACTTATATATAATATTATATAATTTATACAGTATATATTTATATATAAATTTTTTTATACATTATTTATATATACATTATAATTGAAATATGATTGATAAACAACTATCATATATAGATTATTCAATATTTATCGGTATGCTATTGGTGTCGGCACTTATCGGTCTCTACTACGGTTGGACAGGTAGACTAAAAAAATCCAAAAATACATCAACTAATAATAATAMCCGTACCAACGATTATCTAATGGCCAACAAATCCATGTCGGTCGTACCGGTAGCCATGTCGGTGATGGCCAGTTTTACGTCGGCCATAATGCTATTGGGAATGCCTACCGAAGTCTATATATATGGTACACAAGTTTGGATCCAATTGTTAGCAAATCCACTGGTAKTGTTGGTCAGCTCATACCTATTTCTACCTGTTTTCTATGAACTAAATATAACCAGCGCTTATGAGGTATTATTTATTTTTAAAATATATTTAATTGTTATTTATAAACAAAAAAAATATTTGTAATAATTATGATTAATAATAACAAAATAATACTATAAATATTATAATAATTACTATTTTATATATATAAATATTTTTGAGATATCAACTAATATATATCTGATTATTTAAAATTATTAATATATAACTATTTACTGTATATTAATACTAATTATATAGATAATTATTTAATTATTTATTTACCATTAGTATCTATATAAGCGATTTGGTAGGTCCGTACGCTTACTGGGCTCAACAATATATTCAGTATATATGGTATTAAAAAAAACATTTTMATTATATTATTTTTTATATTAAACATATTAAATACTACTACTACTACTACTACTACTAATAATAATAATAATAATATTAATTTTTCAGTTATTTTATATGTCAATTGTATTGTATGCACCGGCACTGGCTATAGCACAGGGTTAGCTATATTGTTATAATTATTATTATTATGATATTATGATAACCATATTGACTAATTTACAATACATAAAATTTATATATTTTTAATTATAATTTAATTTTTTTATGTAATATATTAGTAACCGGTCTTAATCTATGGCTATCGGTGCTGACAACTGGATTCATATGTATATTCTATACAACACTGGGCGGTATGCGTGCCGTTATCTGGACTGATGTTTTACAAACGATCCTAATGTTTGCCATGTTATTCACTGTTGTCATCAAAGGAACGGTAGATTTGGGTGGACTAACCAGTGTTTGGCAAACTAATCAACAGTTTCATAGGATAGAGCTATTCAAGTGATTATATATATATATACTCATAAAATATATAAACTATTAAACAAAATTATATATCAGAGTTAAGCACTGGGAGGTTAGGTGTGGTATTGATGCTATACCACCCACACCCCTAGACCACCAAAAAAACTTGTTTAAAACACTGAWATATATATATATATATAATTAATTGTATTTTTTTTTTGGTTCTCAAACAATAGTTTAGATCCCAATCCATTGGTTAGGCATACAGTGTGGACAGTAATGATCGGMCAGTTTATTAATTCGACTAATGTTTATGCAACCAATCAGGCAATGATTCAACGATATCTAACGGTGCCCACATTGAAACAAGCTAGACAGTTAGTTAAAACACAAAATTTAATTAAATCAAAACAAAAATAATATATATATATATATTTAAATTATTTTATATAAATTTAGCATGCTTAAATTATTATCAATAATCAATAACTAATGATTTATTATTATTAATTTAGAATTATATGGTTAGCCCTAACGCTAGAGACAACAATAGTAGGCCTATCAATGATAATCGGTTTGTTAGTATCGGCCAAATACAGTCACTGTGATCCCATGTCCAACAAATTRGTTGAACGATCCGATCAATTGTTTCCACTRTATGTTATCGAAACATTTGRATCGATACCCGGTTTTGTTGGACTATTTATTGCCGGTGTTTTCAGTGGTGCRCTTAGGTWAGGCCACAGACACATATAAATACATATACAAATATACATACACACAGCTACATACACACACACACACACACATAAATACATACACACATAAATACAAACACATATACATKCAAACAGCTACATACACACAGATAAATACATACARACACACACACACACATACCTACATACATACATTCACATACATGTATACACACATATGCACACACATTAACAATACTGTAAATATTCAATTACAATAACAATCAATTACTACTAATAATAACACATTCAATAATAATAATAATAATAATTTAATTACAGTACCATATCTAGCGGTTTGAACGCACTGTCCGCTGTCACACTTGAAGACTATGTGCGACCATTAGTCAGACACAAACAACTAACCGATTCAAGGGCTACACTATTAGCCAAATTGATTGCTAGTGTCTACGGTCTACTGGCCATTGGACTGGTAGTCGTAGCCCAACAAATGGGTAACATATTACAGGCAGCTCTTGGTATTTGTTCACTATTGTCGTCRCCAATATTCGGACTGTTCATATTGGGTATGTTTGTACCATCAACTAACTCCAGGGGCGCACTATGGGGTACACTAGTGGGTCTGGCCTGTACCGTATGGATAGGTACGGGTGCCATGTATTACAAGCCATATTTACCCAGCAAACCAATTTCAGTGGATAGTTGTCCACTAGTTTACGATAATCTAACTATACATTCATCAGCAAACTATAGTGTTGGTGGTGGTCGACCCACTTATGAGGAGGTGGAGGTGCAGGGCCTACATCATAATGATAAYATATTTTTTATCTATCGACTATCCTATATGTATTATGGACTTATYGGTGCACTGGTAACTATTTTATCCGGTTATTGTATATCATTGATGACTAGTATGTATTTATCACTAATGTATTTATTTAAAAAAAAATTATTGTACGGTATATTGATTTTTTTAAATATATAATTTATTAAATTTATAGGTAAGACATCCCTGCAGTCAATTGATCCCTGTTTGCTGACACCAGTGCTCAGGCGACGTGTGGAAAGGTATCAACAAAAACAACAACAACAACATTATGACAAACAAAATAATAAAGTTGTTGTTAATACTGTTTGTTAAACAGTAATGTTTGAAATATTTATTTTGGTTTTAGTATAATATGAGTATTTGTTAAAAAATATTTTTTTATTTTACTATATTTATATTAATATTAAAAAAATTAACAATTATCTAAACTAATAAAATAAAAACTAGATGTTTAAGTTTTTAAATAAAACTTTATTATTATAAAATTTTTAATTTTTAATAAAATTAACTTATAATAAATTTTTATGATTTTTTCTTAAAATTAACAGTAATTTAATTTATTATACATATGACACAATTTATTTACACAATTGTCTATTAGTAAATTAGTTAATTAATATATATATATTATAAGTTGTTGTTAATACTGTTTGTTAAACAGTAATGTTTGAAATATTTTTTAGTTTTTAATATAATATGAGTATTTGTTTAAAAAAAATATTTTTTTTTCATTTTACTATATTTTTATTGGAAAAAATTAACAATTATCTAAACTAATAAAATAAATACTAGATGTTTAAATAGTTTAAATAAAACTGCATTATTATTATTATAAAATTTTAAATATTTTTTGTTTATAACAATAAACTTATAATAAATTTGTATTTTTTTTTAATTTAATTAACAGTAATTAATTTATTATACTATTAGTAATTTAGTTAATTAAAAATAAATAAATATATTGTTTGTCAATTACTGTTATTTATTTAAAAACCATACAAAAAATTATTARATAAACATTTATGACATAAAATTCATTAAAAAAAATATTAGAAATTTTTAATACTATTTGTTGAAAAAAAATTTGAGAAATTAAAAAATTAAAACATAAACCAATTATTATATTGTAATATGATTATTGAAACAAAAATATTTGAATTATTTTTATAGTAGTAGTAAAATTTTTAAAAAAAATATGTTTAAAATTAAATTTAACTTTTAAAATTTAAATTAATGTTTATTATTATACTAAGCAATAATGCATAACAATTTGCATAATAATAAATCAAATATTTATAAGTATTTTAATAATTAATGATTAATATAAATCATAGGTCGACAATAATAATAGGTATTAAAAAATAAATTAATAAATTACTTAATTATGTGAATAAAAATTAATGATTAATATATATATTTCAATAAAAAAATATTACATTTATTTATTTTATTATTATTATTATTATGATTACAGTAGTTATTAACATATTTTACAACAATTTTTTTTTATAGATTAATACAAGTTATATAATATTATATTTTAAGAAATTTCTAATTGAATTAATAAAAAAAATTTTTATACATATTTTTTTTAAATATAGTATAATTGAAATATGATTGATAAACAACTATCATATATAGATTATACAATATTTATTGGTATGCTATTGGTGTCGGCACTTATCGGTCTGTACTACGGTTGGACAGGTAGAAAAAAATCCAATAGATCTACTAATACCCAAACTAATACCCGTACCAATGATTATCTAATGGCCAACAAATCCATGTCGGTCGTACCGGTAGCCATTTCGGTTATGGCCAGTTTTATATCGGCCATAATGCTATTGGGAATGCCTACCGAAGTCTATATATATGGTACACAAATTTGGGTCATATTGTTAGCAAATCCACTGGTATTGWTGGTCAGCTCATACCTATTTCTACCTGTTTTCTATGAGCTAAATATAACCAGCGCTTATGAGGTATTATTTATTATTATTATTGTTTATAAATAACTATTTGATATAAATATTATTWTCTATTTAAATATATTTATATATATATTATCACTAGTATCTAAATAAGCGATTTAATAGGTCCGTACGCTTACTGGGCTCAACAATATATTCAATATATATGGTAATTCAAAATAAAAAATTATATAATATATTAATAATATAATATTTTTTTAATTATTATTTAATATATGTTTTAAGTTATTTTATATGTCAATTGTATTGTATGCACCGGCACTGGCTATAGCACAGGGTTAGTTAGACTATATATAAAGATATATATAGTATATATAGTATATATATTGATAATACATATAATTTATATTTTTAATATTTATTAATTTTTATGTAATATAGTAACCGGTCTTAATCTATGGCTATCGGTGCTGACAACTGGATTCATATGTATATTCTATACAACACTGGGCGGTATGCGTGCCGTTATCTGGACTGATGTTTTCCAAACAGTCCTTATGTTTGCCATGTTATTCACATTTGTTATCAAAGGAACGGTAGAATTGGGTGGACTAACCAGTGTTTGGCAAACTAATCAACAGTTTCATAGGATAGAGCTATTCAAGTGATATATGTCCACATAATATATATATATATATACTATAAAATTGTTATATACTGTATATATATATATATATTAAAATAATTAATTAATTGAGTTTTTTTTAAACAATAGTTTAGATCCCAATCCATTGGTTAGGCATACACTGTGGACAGTAATGATCGGCCAGTTTATTAATTCGACTAATGTTTATGCAACAAATCAGGCAATGATTCAACGATATCTATCGGTGCCCACATTGAAACAAGCTAGACAGTAAGTTAATAATTTAACTATATTTATATAATTATATTATTTTATATTTAAAAAAAATTACCATGCTAAAACTAAATAAACTAAATTATTACAATCAGAATTTTATGGGTTGTCCTACCATTGAAGACAACAATTATTGGACTATCCATATGGATTGGTTTGTTAGTGTCGGCTAAATACAGTACCTGTGATCCCATTCCAACAAATTGGTTGAACGATCCGATCAATTGTTTCCACTGTATGTTATCGAAACATTTGGATCGATACCCGGTTTTGTTGGCCTATTCATAGCCGGTGTTTTCAGTGGATCGCTTAGGTTAGGACACAGACACACATACAGTACATACATACAGTACATACATACATACATACATACACATATAGACACACAATTGTTTAACATACACACACACTCATAGCACTTACACACACTCATAGCACATACACAGTGTGTATTACACACACTCATAGCACATATACACACTCATAGCACATACATACACACTCATAGCACATACACATAAACACATATACACACACACACACACACACACATACATATATACATACATATAAACACACACACACACACACACACACACACACACATAATATATAATAATATAAACACACACACACACACACACTTACCTATAAACACACACACACACACACATACACATACATACATACATATAAACTCATACACACACACATACATACATTTACATACATTAACATTACTAAAAAAGATTATTATTATTATTAACTCTATTACAGTACAATTTCAAGCGGTTTGAATGCACTGTCAGCCGTAACACTTGAAGACTATGTGCGACCATTAGTCAGACATAAACAACTAACCGATTCAATGGCYACACTCTATGCCAAATTCATAGGCATCGGCTACGGCCTACTGGCCATAGTAATGGTTATGATAGCCCAACAAATGGGTAACATATTACAGGCATACARTAGTTTTTGCGGCCTATTGTCTGCGCCATTGTTCGGACTGTTCGTATTGGGTATGTTTGTACCGTCGGCTAACTCCAGGGGCGCACTATGGGGAACACTAGTGGGTATGGCCTGTTCACTATGGATAGCTACAGGTGCYATGTATTACAGGCCATATTTACCCAGCAAACCAATATCAATGGATAGTTGTCCACTAGTTTACTATAATAATCTAACTATGCATTCATCAGCAAACTATAGTGTTGGTGGTCGACCCACTTATGAKGAGGAGGTGGAGGTGCAGGGCCTACATCATAATGATAAYATATTTTTTATATATCGACTATCCTATATGTATTATGGACCTATCGGTTCATTAGTAACTATTTTATCCGGTTATTGTATATCACTATGGACTGGTTGTATAAGTTATAATTATTGTTTATACGGTATATAGTATATACTATATACTGTATATATCATATAATTTTTTTATTATAAAATTTTTAATAATTAATAGGTAAGACATCTCTACAGTCAATTGATCCCTGTTTGCTGACACCAGTCCTTAGGCTAAGTGTGGAAAGGTATCAACAAAAACAATATGACAAACAAAATAATAAAGTTATTGTTAATACTGTTTGTTAAAATTTTTTTGTTGTTGTTAATTACATATTATTTTTTAATAATAATTATTGTAGATATAATTTTATCATTATCAATATATATATATATATACTGTATAATGATTTTACTATAAAATATAAACTAAATTAAACAGTTATTAAATTGTTGAAACATTTTATTAGTATTGAATATAAACTATAATTATAAACATATTTTTGTTTATTATTATTAATATTATTAGTAATTATTTTTATTTATTACTTTTCAACATATAGTTATACAAACAAACAAAAATATGTCTATTTATGATACATTGTCTATTATATATTATTAGTTATCTTTAAAAAAAATAAAAATAAAACAAATATTATTGTTTTGTCAATTACTGTTTAATTTGTTTAAAAAAAATGTATAAAAAAAATTTGTTAAAATAAACATTTATGACATGTTAACAAAACAAAACAAAACGAAAAGTTTCAAAATATTTTTATGATTATATTGTTGATAGAAATCATAAAAATTTTAATTTTTTGTTTAAAATACAGTATAATTATTATATTTTATTTATTACTAAATTGTATGTTTAAAGAAAAAATATTTAAAATTACAATTTTTTTTAATACTAAATAATAAACATTTTATTAATATATTATTTATGAATAATTTTTTTTTATAAATAAATATATAGTATATACTAGTTTTTCTACTTAAATAAATAAAAAAAAATATTTTATACAAAATTATTAATAATTAATTTTGAATGAAAATTATGTCATCACAGTGTCATAAGTGTATTTGATTTTGAAATAAATTTTAATATATATATATATATATATATATATATATATATATAACAATGTTAATTTGCAACAAAAATTAACTTAAATATTTTTTTATGAGACACACACACACAYACACACACACACACACACACACACACACACACATACATAYATACAGTAATACATGCATACAATGTTGAGATAATTACTTATTTTACATTAATAAAAAATTTTTGGTGTCGTTTAATAATATATAGAAAATTATTATTATTATTATTATTATTATTATTATTATTATTATTATTTACAATATCACAAATAACAGGATATGTGAGGGACAGGGATGACTATTAAACGCCCGGTGAACTCATATATATATATATATATATAATGTACTTATATATATCTTTTTTTGTAATTTTATTTATATATATATATATATATATATATTATGTATAAAGTATTTCATTTACTTACTGTTCACCCACTCTATTGTTAAAATCTTTATAAAAATTTTTATTTTTTGCTTTTCTTTTTTAATTTAAATATATTCAACAACAACAAAAAAATCATAGCATACATGTACTGTACGTTATATTATTATTATTATTGTCGTCGACATGTGATTTACAATAATAAATAATTTAATATTATATTATATGTATGTATGTGTTTATGTGTGTGTGTGTGTGTGTGTGTTGTTGTGTGTGTGTGTGTGTGTGTGTGTGTGTGTGTGTGTGTGTGTGTGTGTGTGTGTGTGTGTGTGTGTGTGTGTGTTTTATTGTGTTAAATAAATGGATGAAAACTGAAACCTAGCTGTCTATCACAATTAAACCATTTAATATATATATATATATATATATATATTGTATAATATGTAGTGTATGTATGTATGTATGTGTGTCATKTGTGTATGTGCATGTATATATCTAAGTGTATGTGTGTTTTAATGTTAAATATCTTTGCTAATTTAAAAAAAATAAAATAAAAATATAATGCTAAACTTATTGAGTATGAAAATAATAATTTATGTTGTTTGTAATATGTTTATAAAAATAATAACTTTATTATTTATTTTATGTATGCTATAAAAATGACACTTATTTTTTAAATAAAGTAATCATTTCAATATATAAATTATATGCAAAAATTTATATTATATTTCATAATTGTAATATTTTTTTAACTTACTTTATATATTTATATTAATTTATCATTACTACTTTTAAGTTTATTTATATGTAGATTATATAATAAATATAGTTTTTTATTTGAAAATTAAAAAAATAATAATTTTTTAATTATATATTTATCTGTTTACAAGTGATAAAAAAATACAATGTTTCTTATTATTCAAAAAATACATAAATTAATTAACTTTATTTGACTTATATTTATATGATTTTTTTTAGTATATGATATACCATACAATATATTTTCTCATAAACTATTTAGAAAATATTATATAATAAATACATATATATATATATAATTTTGTAAAAATAGTTGTTTATTAATAATTTCCTGTTTCTTATATATATATACAGTATATTATAGTTAATTTTTATGATAAATATAGTACTATTAATATTACTATGTATTATATTTAGTAAAATATATGGAGGAGTTAACAACAAAATGATAAATTCATATATATATATATATATATATATATATATATATATATATATATATATATATTTCTAACATATATTATTGATATTTATTATATATACTTCTCTAACTATTAATTTTGTTGTTGTAATTTAATTGATTTATTTTCTATATTATTTATATTTATATTGAAAACATTATAATTCAATTTATCAAATATTAATTTTATTATAATATATATATATATTTATCTATAGTGGCATATTTTTGTTTGGTTTATAAATACATGCAATAATCAAATCTAAACAAAAACAAAATAAATAGTTTTTTAATATACATGTAAATGAAATACATAAATAAAATGTTAAGTATATATTGTTTATTATTATAAAAAATTTTACAAATTTTTTATGAGTGATGTAGTATTTAATGTTTACTAAACAATAATTATAATAATAATAATAATAATATATACATGAACTGTATGTACTGTCAAATAAATTTTTGATATAAAAACAACAATTTTATTAAATTATATGTTGTATATATATAAAAAAAAAGTATTGTTAATCAATCAAAATAACAAACAACTAATAAATAGATGATTAATTCAGATAAATATTATATACGCTTTTTAAAAAAATATATATGAAATAAATAAATAAAAATTAAATGTTTTATAATGAAATCATTTTTTTTTGATTAATATAAATAATTTACAAAATTTTGTTTATTTTTTATATATTATTCTATATATTAAAATTATTGTATACTATATAGAGTTTAAATTTTGCTTTTTCTAAAAAAATATAAAATTTGCTATTAATTACTATAGTTGTTAGTTAAAACTGTAATTAAAAAATTATATTCAAAATATTTATTTAATATATTAATAAACAATTATAGCAAATAGATTGAACAATAAAAAGGTAATATATATATATATTTATATWTTTTTATTTTAATTTAGAGTATGCTTTAATTAATTCAAATTTAGCTTAAAATTATTAAYTAAATAATTTTTAAAAATGTATTTTTTTTAATAATTTTCATAAATAATTTATTATTTTYAATATACTATTATATWTTTTTTATAAAAAAATCTATTTAATAAATATATAATATAGTTACTTAATTAGCAATGAAAAAAAATTATATAAATAACTAAATATTTTTTTATTTAAGCAACCTTGATTACCTACCTATAATTAGCTAGGTGTAATTACTAAACATATAGTATATTGAYATTTATATATGCTATAAATTATATTACAGTATTATATAATAGACACATTTTAAATACAGTATATATAAATGTATATACAATTACTACATAGCTTTAAAAAAGCTACTTAAAAAACTAAATGTCAATGTACTAGTTATTATTATTATTATTATTATTTTTTATATTTTTTAGTTGTTGAAATTTTTTTTAAAAAACACATTTAAACTATACTAAATAATTATAGTACTAAAAATATTATTGTATAGTTAAAAAAATACAACAACTACAACAACAACAAATAGTATTATTTAATACCATATATTATTAATAAGAWACTATTTTTTTTAAATTGCTAAATATTTATTTATTTTTT
>NW_026533195.1:1612500-1615000 GCF_028296485.1 Oppia nitens | reverse complement strand
TACTAGTAGAGAGCCAACAGTTTTTTGGACAAATACAACTATCCCTGTGTTTCACACTGTATAGTATTTGTATCCATACAGTGAGTAAGTGTATGAGTGAGTGAGTGAGATAGAGAGAGAGAGAGAGCACAGGGAGCTCTACTACTGATAGAGATAGTGTAAATGTATGATTAGCTAAAAATAAGCTAGCTACAATGTCTATTTATATATAGATATATATAATGTTTGTTTATTAATAACTGGATAACAAGGGTCTACAATAACAACAGGAATATTCCCTAATTATAATATATATATATATAKATATGTCATATATATATAAGGCCTAAACCATCAACACATACAAGTAGAGCACTTGTATCTTAAAAAAAAAATATAAATAAATATTTATTTTTTTTTGGTGTCGACATATCATTGGTGTCAACCACTAGTGATTATTGTCAGTGTGTTGTTGTTGTTGTTATAATTATTTCATGTGCTAACTGTGTGTATATATATACAGTACATATATTAAAAATGTATGTATAGTTTTTGGTGAAAATTTTTTTTTTGTTCAAATATAATAACAAACAAACAAAAAAATGTACTGGATTATGCCATCACCAAGTGTTGTTATTGATGTCGTTGTTGTTGTTAATGATACATAACGGTGCTCTCAGTGTTTTTTTTAATAATCAATCGATAATTAATTTCAACACATATACTACATATCCCATAATATATATATATTTATAAAAAAATGAGTGACAATAATAAGACACCCGAAAAAAATACAGAAGCCTATCAAATGGACGAGGTAATTTTAATTTATTTTTTTAAAAAAAATATTTATAAAAAACAAAAATTTTAACATATTAGAGCATGCTAATTTTAAAAATAAAAAATAAAATAAATAATAATTTTACTAAATAAAATTTGCTAGATTAAAATTTTGAACATTTGATTTATAATAATTATAAACAACAACAATATTATATTATATATCAATATATATTAATTTGATTTTTTTATTAGCATAGTTCAATTTGTTAACTATAATATTACTAATAATAATAAGTTTTTAAATATATTTTACAATTATTTGTTATTTAATATATATATAAATTACCATGAGGATAAAGTTACCAAAAAAATAATAATAACAAATTAATAACACCAACAATAATTTAAAAAAAAACAATAATAAAATAAAATAATACTATTAATATATAAACTGCACGATTGTTCAATTTTGTACAGTAGTTTAAAAATTAATTAAATGCTAAACTAATACAGTGTATGTGTGTGTGTGTGTGTGTGTGTGTGTGTGTGTGTGTGTGTGTGTGTGTGTGTGTGTGTGTGTGTGTGTGTATGTACTGTATATTATATATCATATATTATGTTGTTGATGTATAGGTATAATAAATTGCACTGGTATAATATAAATGTAACTTTATATATATATAATTAAATTTTATTGCCATATAATATATATATATATATATATATTATTTATTTATTTTTACTTTGTGTGTGTGTGTGTGTGTTAATCCCTATTACTTACTATTAACAAAAACAAAAAATCACATAGATTAATTTAGTGTACTTAAGTATGTTTAACTTTATATAAATGTGATTTTAGTTTTTTTGTATATATTTATTTTATTTATATATATATACATGTATGATACAAAACAATAAATTAATCCATGTATATATTGATTTATATATTTTATATAAAGTTAACTATATTTTAAAAAAAATAAAATAAATAGAGTCTAGCTAATTTTAGTTTTGGTAATTAAATTCAAATAAATTATTATATACTATATATATATATATAATATTGTTTGTTTAGTTAGAAAATTTTTTTTACTAATATTTACATTGTATAAAGTACTCAATAAAAATTAATATTAATAATTATTATGGAAATTATTTATTTTTTTATTTAAAAAAAATTATTTTTATGGAAAATAATATATAATACAATTTACAACATAATTGTTTATAATTTACTGGATTTATATTTATCGCCTCATTTAACGTTTAGTTTATTGAAAAATCACTATTTTGTTGTTGTTGTTGTCATTGTTGTCGATATTGATTAATCAAAAATAATACAATAAAACTATACAAACAATAAACTGTATAATCTATGTCTAACACAAAAATAAAAAAACTGTCAAAACAAAACATTTATCATCAAAACTAGTTATATAGTTAGCCATAACTATATATATACACACACATACACATACATACACACACACACATACATACATAAATACACATACACACACACACATACACACAAATATATATACATACATAAAAAAATAATAGTCAATTTTACTGGTATTTTATTAAACATTAATACAAGTAATTTAGGTAGAGATATAATAAAACTGTTAGTTTTAACTCCAGGTACCAACTCATGTGTGTGTGTGTGTTAACTACTATACTATATACTGTATATATATATATAGTTATATTACCTCATTAATAAAAAAAAATAACA
>NW_026533195.1:1495000-1607500 GCF_028296485.1 Oppia nitens | reverse complement strand
GTCATCAAATTTGTTATCATTTGATATATATATATATATATATATATATAGTGTCTAATATACAGTATATATAATATTTTTTAGAAACATAATTTTATAGAAAAGATTTTAAAATACAGTATTGAAACCTAAAAATAGTAATAATTTTTTTTAAAAAAAGTATAAGATCTTAAACTTGTATAATCTTAAAGTACTTATATTTAATAAATTTATATATTGTATATAAAGTATATACACTATATATATATAAGTTTAAAAAATATATAAATTTTATATATACTGTATATATATATATATATTTATTGATCGCTACTTTTAACTGTCAGCTATTATTAAAAGCTGTTAGAGATAAATGCTGTTATAAAAAATATATTTTTTATATATCTATATCTATATATTTAATATATATATATATATACTGTATATATATATATATAAAGCACAGTCACATCAACCAACCAACAAAAAAAAACATACTTGTGCTCAATGTGCTGGTTATATAATACCCAATATGTCAGTAAATTATCATGATCATTTCTCATGAGGGCACAAAAATAGCATTATGATAAATATTTATAATAATAATAATAATAATGATAAATATATAAATAGAAATTTTCAAATATGTTATCCATTATAGTTTAGTTATGAATATATTTAATGTAATAAAATAAAATAAACTAATATTAAGCTATAAAGTACTGTATATATACACTGTATATGAAATAATGTATAATTTTAGATTTAAAAATAATATTAAATTTAAATATTTTAAAATAAAATAAATAAATATTTTACAGTACTGTATGATATTATATATTTAATAAATTATGATATATTTATACAGTAATATTTTTTGATACACATTAATATTATTATTACTATTACTATATTTAATACTATAAATAGATTTTTAAATAAAAATATTTTAGCTTAGATTATGATACAGTATATTACTATACAATATATTTGTTGCTAAGCACTTATATATATATATATATATTGATACATATAATAATAATTTCATACTGTTTATAAATACAGTATAATTTCATATATATATATATATATATATATAATAGTATTATTTTGGAGGGCAGTTAGATTTTATATATATTGTTAATGGTATATATTATATAATATGCTATATATGTGTGTATATCATATATTATATAAATATATTATGACAACCATTAGAATAGATGCTCCCATGTGCCTTATCCAGGTGGCATTAGTGTAGTCAAAAATAAATCGTAATGTTGTATATGAATGGCTAATGCAGTATAATATTTAGTACGTACTAAACATTTTAGTACGTACTAAAATGTCTCTTAAAATAGAGTATACTTTAGTACGTACTGAAATATTTAGTACGTACTGAAATATTTAGTACGTACTAAAATGTTTAGTACGTACTAAATATTATGGTACATTTTTTAACTATATAACTATATAACTATACTGTTAGTTAGTTAGAAAAATAGTATCTATATTACAATAGAATCAAATATGATTTTAATTGATAGTTAATAAACTAATTATTATATAACTTAAGAGTACTCAAATAAAATAATTAAATGATATATTAATCGTATTTTATTGTTGTATTTTTGTTGAACAATGAAATTAAATTTAAACAAAAAATTTCATATTAATTAATTAAATGTAATATTATATAATTAAATGAATTAATTTTTCTTAGCACTTTTTTTTAATTTTAATACATAAATTTTAATATTTAATTTTATCGGATTTAACTACTTATTAGTTATATTTTCTCTAAGCGATTTCAAATCAATCAAATTTATAGTTAGTTTAAATATTATCGTTAAATAACTCGTCGTCTAATGCCATTTCTTTTGATAAATTGTTGAAATCAATTGTCGAATCATTTGATTTTTGGTAAGCATTTTCTTTGGCAATAAGATCAGAAAAAATGTCTCCGAAAAATCACTTGAAAATTGTGTTGTTTTCTTATTAGTTGTCAAAACTTTAGTGTCTGTTTGATTGGTATTTGGTTTGCCATAAATTCCTAAATCTGAGATTAATATCTGAAAACAACAGACTTGACATTGATAGTAAATTTAAAGGCAAGTAATGCTTAGAACTTGAGATCAGTTGATATGACTTAAATGTATTAACTGATTTTGTATTAAATCCTATATCCGATAAATCAAAATCAACAAAAATGTTTACAATTTTTTTTGTATTGGATATCAAATCAGTTTTTGGTTTCTGTTTCAGTAGAGTTTCATTTTACAGCACTGACTTTGATAATTATCATCACTTTTATCTATCATTTTAGAAATTAAATTAAAACCAATATATTATATTTCTATTATAAATTATTTACTTTTATGACATTTCAATTATAATTACATGACTCACATTACTCATAAGCACATAGTATAATTGTAATAAAGTAATTTTTTATATAAGTTTAAAATAATCTATTACTTTAAATTTAGTATTTTTTTTAACTTAAATTTACTTAAAAAACAATTATCTCAATATACAAATTATATAATATTTAAATATTTTTTCGTTGATATACGTTAGTTAAAATTTAATACTAATATACTTTTTATTTTGTTAGTTTTTTAATTTAATAATAAATAAAATTTATAATTTTTCAAATAAATAAATAAAATTTTATGTTCATATATGTGCTACAAGTTGTTTTATTATTAAAATCATTAAAATTTACAAATATATATAAAATAATGTGTAAAAAACAATATTTATCAATTTATATGCAATAAAATAAATATCATAAAATACATTTTTAAAACAATATTATATTAATATTTGTATCTTATATAAACATTATTTTTTACAATTTTTTTATAAAAATAAACTTAATATGCATTACTCTGAAATTTATATGGTAAAATAATTATAATATATTTTCATCTGTATCTTATATTTGTTACTTTTTGTATAAATAGGATTATTAAATGTATTATTTTTGCATCAATAAATGCTCCAAAAAATTTATAAAATTATTATTAAAATAAAATAAATATTTTAGTAAATATTTATTTTGTTAACTTTATGTTTGCAATAAATAATTGTTTTGTATTGATTATAAGTTTTTGTTTTGTTTAGATAAATGTTTTGATTATAATTGTTCAATAAATTCATTATAAATAATAATGTGTGTATTTATAAGTTTATAATATTTACTAATAGTTTATTTTATGACAATTTTTTTGATAGAACCTTATTAATACATTTCAATGTATATTTAAATATTATTATATATTTTAGTTAATGATAATGTATTCATTTGTATATTTGACTATTTTATTAACAATAATAAATTAATTAATTTTTATATTCATTTAAATATTCAATTATTAATTAATCAAAAATTAATTAGAATATATTAAAATAAATAAAAAATTATTTTAAATCTAAAACATTTTATAAACTTTAAATTAAAATTTTAATTTTTATAATAAAAAATTGATTTTGTAATTCACACATATATATAAATAAATTTATATATCTATTTTTATTTTATAATTTTTCTTATGGTAAATGCTTTGTAAGTTGATTATGATTTATTATTTCTATAAATATTTATAGCTATTTATGTTGGATAGATGTAGATGTAGAGAATTATTTCATTGCATATCTATTTTTCTATAAAAAAATTCTACAAATATTTTTTAAATAAAGTTTAATTAAATAAATTATAAAAATAAACACAAAATATCTAATATCAATTAAACTTTATTATACTCTCAACTAAATGCATATGTATTAAATTAGTTTTGTGATTAATAGTTCATTTTAATGCTTTTCCTTTTATATTTTAGTTTTTAAATAAAATTTGCCTATTATTAGATTATATTATATGTGAAACAAATACAATAAAAGTATTGATCAATAATCATTATTAATGCAATAATGCACTATAATATATCTACTATATTTTAATACGGCTAAACTTTTTTTTAATAAAAATTGACCCTATAATAAAATTAACATTAAATTGAATAATTAAATACATAAACATTTTTATGCATTAAATTTAGTTATGATTCATTAAAATTTATATCATACAATATCAATGAGAAATAACATAAATTTCAATAAATATTAAATTATAAATATATAAATTAATTATTTACTAAATTAAAGTTATATATTAAATAATTATTTTAAAATTTTTACAATATTAAAAACAATTTCAATAAAATTACTAATATTATTTAATGCTAAAAATAACTAAATAAAATATAAAATTATTATTATAATACTAAAAATGGTTTTAAAAAAATTATATATAATTAAACATGTATAACACAACTTTAATCAATGCTAACAAATAATACAAAATTTAAATACAAAACAGATCTTATAATTCATGTATATTTGTTAAAAGAGTGTTATATAATATTATTTAAACATTCAATAAAATGAATATAATAAAATTACTATTGTAACTTATTTAGTTGTAATATATATAAAGTATAAAAATTCTAAAACATTTTACTGCATAAATGTATTAAAAATTTGCTCAACTGAACCCTATATGAAAACTTACTGTTGTTTTTTATGACTCATTATTTTATTATATCATTAATTCAATTGAAGTTTTTTCAAATAATTATTTATAACAAAATAGAAATAAAAATTATTTTTGTAACTAAAAAATATATAATTAAATTCATAAATCAAAACATATAATCAAATAAATTTGTATACCAAAAATATAAATTACAATTTAGATATAATTTTTTAAATGTTAAAAATAATTCATTACATAAAATATTAAATTAAAAGAAATGATTATTTTTTTGTATTATTTAAAATTTAAATAAAGATTTTAAAATTTATAATCAAGTACTTAGGAAATTATTTTATATATTATTCATTTTGATACTAGTATTAAAAATGATAAAATAAAATTAGAATTATTTAATTGTCTATTTATTTTATTAAAGTAATATAAATATTTTATTATTGATTAAATTGAAAACAATGTTAGCAATTATATAAAACAATTTATAGAAATGTATATCTTTTATAATATCAAAAAATTAGTAATAACAAGTAAACTTTAATCAAACTATATATTTAATTATACAAAATAATTTTTATACAAAATTTGTTAAACATTTATTTGTTAACAAAACAAATAAATGAAATAAAAACTTTTAGAAAAAATTAATCAATTACATTAAATATTATATTAATAATGTTATAAATTTTTAAAATAATAAATATTATTTAATATTTATAAATATTATACATTTAATTATATATAATTAGCAGAAATAAGATACAAATGATAATAAAAATTATGTTTAATTTAATTAAATTATAAAATATATAAATATACCTATTTAAATATGTAAATATTAATTTGTTATTCCTTTAAACATATTTTTGTAAGTGTAAAATCTTTAATAAAATTAATTTATTTAATTTATAAATCTAACTATAATAAGTCTTTTTATATTTAAATTGGTTAAAATTATTATTTTGTTTAGTAGCAAATTTTAGTGCAATTAACATCAAAACTACTAGTAATTATATTATAAATATGAACACATTTTATTTATTTCTTTAAATAAAATATACATAGTATTTTTAATTAAGTTAAAAATTAACAGAAACTGTAACAAAATAAAGTCTAATAAAAATCACTGACAAATATTTATTTTAATTTTTTTAATATTGAAGTTATATTATTTGGATATTAAGCTAGTTTGCTAGTATAATTTTAAGATTTTTAATATAATAATTGTATATAAATTTAAATTATTACGTTATTACAATTATACTGTTTCATATGAGTCATGTTAAATATGTATTATAAATAATGATTTTAGTTGTTAAAAAATACCAGAAACTGTAACAAAATAAAGTTTATTACATATTATATTTAAGTATATCAATGATATATACTAAATATGTCAAATATAAATTAAGAATTAAATAAAAATAATTATGAATATAAAATATGACATTTAAAATTTTATTTAGTTATATTATTTTTGAATCGTCTTATATGGTATAATTAATATTTAGTTAAATCCGATAATATAAAAACAATTTTTTACATATTAAATTAAAATGAAATTTTTTTAAATAAGTTTAATTATAAACGATTAATAATTATTAAATTATAATATATTTTATTATTTTAGTCTAATACAAGTAGAATAATTAAAATTAAATTATTATCAATTATAATTATATTAGAAAGTATTATATAAACTTTTTTCTAATTAACTAACAGCATAGTTATATATTTTTAAAAAGTACCATTGAATAAAAATCCATTGCTCTCCACAACATATATATACATACTGTACTAATAGACTATCTATACGTTAGATATACTGTACTGTATATGTATTGCTTATGTAGCATACATTTTAGTATACAATTGTCTCACTCAACTGTTGTTGTACTTCACTCACTGGTATCAAATTAGATTGAGTTGAGGACATGTTTTGTTGATCAATTGACGGTACAATTGGCTGATGATAACTGTTTTCAGTTGATATGTCTTCAGATATATCTAAATCAACGCCTGTCTATTCGTTATCGTTAGTCACTTCCATGGACTCTTGAGTATCGGTTTCATACATATTTTTGTGACCATTTTTCTGTTGATTTGCAATATGTGTCAAAATATTGACATCTAATTTAAAAATAAAATATTAGTTGTTTCGGTTATTTATATATATATATATATTTAAAAATATAAAAAATACTTACGATCAAAATCACATTTATTTGAATACATATTTAATAAACTAAATTATAACTTTCTAACGGTATAAATAATAAAAAAATTTAATATTATTTAATTATTTTTAACGACATAACAACATCATTGATATCCATTGTTTTTCACAACACATATACATACAACACTATACAATCAATCAATCAAACAGACTATCCATACTATTGATATACAGTACAGTATATGCATTGCTTACGTATCATACATTTTAGTACGTACTAAACATTTAAGTACGTACTAAATATTATACATATCAATCAAACAGACTATCCATACTATTGATATACTGTACAGTATATGCATTGGTTATGCAGCATACATTTTAGTACGTACTAAATATTGCTCTCCACAACGCATACATATATACTGTACAAATAGACTACCTATACATTAGATATACTATACAGTATACCAGCATTACTGTTAATATTCTGTATAGTATATGCATAGCTTATATACAGTAAATGGCTTTTAGTTTATGATAAATTCGCCAGGGTCAGCACCTGACGGAGCATAAAATTTTAATAAAAGTTTATTTTCACAACTCAAATGGGAGCTTCTATTCTAATGACTCAATATTATTATTATTATTATTTTTATTAATATTATTAAACTAAAACAAATCAATATATATGTGAAACTCTAGTGTAGGTGACAACACTACAGAGTATATATATATATATAAAGTAAATTTATATATTAAATATATATAATTTGTTTTTATATTTACAGATTAATTTAATAATGTTTTCAATATAGTGTAGTGATATGCTATGAAACCGTTTAAATTAGATTTATTAGTAAATAAAAATAATTTTAATATAAAAACATTACTAATATATATATATATAATTAATTAATAAAAACATTTATTTTTAATTAAATTAAACCATAAAAATATTAACTTAATCAAAGTTATTAACTTCTATACTAACTATTTTTGTTATTTGTAATATTACTAAAAAATAACTAATTTTATTATTGAAAACAATTTTTTTAATTATTTAATAATATTACTGTAATTATATATTAAATAGTAATTTATAGTAATAATAATAATAATATTAATATTTTTAGCAATAAAATTAAACTATATATACAGTATATTCTCTATAAATATAAAAAAAATAAAAAATTTATAATATATTTATATTTTCAACAAAATTTATTTTTATATCTAAATTATTATTATATATATTTTTTTTGAATATAATTATTATTAAAATACCGTAATTCTATACATTTTTCTCCCCACAAATTCCTTATATTTATATTTATCATCAATAATAGGCAACTCTGTAGTGGACAACGAAAACATGGGCCCAATTGAGTACACGCCTACCCAGGGTTTCGCTACCCATTATTTCCCGTACACYGGCCATCCACACTATATGCCACCGTTTGTGGCCTTACGATTCAAAGCGCCGGCCACATCGGTAGCCATCGGTATTACCTGCAGATTGTATGCCAAAAATCTCGGCCACAACCTAACCGATTCCGATGACTCGGTCGTCGACAGTGGCGGCGGCGGCGGCGGCATCACTGACCGCGGCGGCGGCCAACCGGTGCCATCTCTACCGTTCAATTTGTTTATCGAATAAACGCATCAGTGATGGACAATGTGTTGGACACACCACACATCTCTACATCACTTTAGATAAGTTAGAGATGTGTGTGTGTGTGTGTGTGTGTGTGTGTGTGTGTGTAGTGACAAAATTGATTGATTGATCAAGTACATTTTTAATATATTTATTAATTATTATTATTATTATAATAATTAAAAACTATATGTTTTAACTTTGTGTGTGTTGTTGTTGACGAAACTATTTACGGTCACCCAATAATAATTTATATATTTGTTGACTACCCCCCCATCCCCCACTCGTACTGACTGCCCCTTGAGGAAGGGGGAGGGGGAGGAACTCCATTCAAAATTAATTTGTGTCTATCTATCTATACATGTGTGTAGGTGTGAGTGTGTGTGTGTATAGATTAATTGTAAAGTGACATGGATGAAAATAAATCTAGTATTCTACTAATATTAATTTTTAAAAAAAAATTTAATTAAAAAATTTAATTAAAAATTTTTATATAAATAATAATAATAATAATATTAATAAATTTTTTAGAAGACTAGTCATCTACTTAAACAAACAAACAAACAAACAAACAAACAAAACAATACAAAAAAATCACATTTAATTTATAACAACAATGATTATGTGTGATTTGTGTGTATGTTATTTTAATCAATTATATAATGTGTTATTTTTTTTAATAAAAAATAATAATAATAATAATTTATCAAGATAAAAATAACAACAACAACAACAAATAAAATACAAAGTGATTGGAAATATTTTCATATTATTCAACAACAAAAATAGCATCATTGAAGAAATTTTCTATTGATATATATATATATAAATCATTTATATCATACATAAAACAATAATTAACTTATCAATCAATTATTATTATTAATTTACTATAGCATGTATATTGCTTTTATTTTGTAACTAACAGTTTATATACAATATATATATATATTGATATAATACAGTATAATAATACTAATAATACAGTTTATATATCAATATATTTATATCAAAAGTTATCATGCATATATATCAATATTATTATCAATATAATTATATATACCTGTATTATTGTACATTGATTTATCAATCCAATGTATTAATTATATGTTAATTGCCAAAAAAAACAAAACAAAATTTAACATGGTAAAATCATAGTTAATGTTTGAGTGTGTGTGTATGTGTATGTGTAATAAAATAGTTGAAAAAAACATAAAGTATATAAATAATAATAATATCAATAATATTTAAAATTAATTACCGAACAAAACAAAATTAAAATATATAAATATTTATATAACTGTTTTAAATCTATATTAATTAATAATTTGTATAATTCAATAGTTATGCATATATTTATATATATATATAAATTTTTTATAACATAAACAAAGTTGATTATCTGGTTTTAAGGACCCAAAAAATATATATAATAATTATTTATCTATAGATATATACATATTATATATATAAAATATAAATGTAATATTATTTTTATAATAATATTATATTAATATTATATATCATATATATATATATATATATATAGTGAGATAAACAAAATTTTAGTACAAATGTATTTATGTGTTGTATTTATTATGTGTTATATTTTGTTTGGTATATAAATTTTAAAATCTATTTTTTCATGTTTTGATTTATAAATTTATGTTTTTTTTGTAAATCTTTCAGTGACACTATAAATATAGTAATATGTATACTAAGTAATACTAATATGTTTTAATACTTTATTTTTGTAATTTATATTTGTTTTTTTAAATTAATTATATGCATGATAACATTTTTAAATTAAATATATATATATATATAAACAGTATATAATGTATATTTATGTTTTTAAGTTAAAATTATACATTTAAAAAAATAAGACATAATATTAAGTTTTATTAATATAAAACATTTCCACACAAAAAAATACAATTATATAATGTAAATATCAAAAAAAAATTAATTAATTATTATATTAGAAAATATTATTAATATCTTCCATACATAATATTACATACATATAAAATAATAATTATAAGAAAAATAATATTAAATTAATATTTTTCAGGGAGGATTTGAATCTCATAATGCTAGATTAAAATTTTTTTTATTTATATAGAAAATAAATCCAAGATTTAATATATATATATAATAATAAAAAGTTATCTAGTAGATACTAAAAAAGTCCTATTATTGTAAATATTTTTTTTTAAAAATATATAATTCAATATATAATAGATGATAAAAAAATATACATTACATAAATCACTAAAATTAAAGTATTGTAAAAAACATATATATATATATATTATTCAATGCCTTTAAAGGGGAAGATATTTACCAATATATCAACAAAAAAATTCCCACCCATTTTTAAAATAAAAACATTTTACATAAAAACAAACAAAAAATTTAAAAAAAAAATTCAAAATTTTCTAAATATTATTACTTAAGTATATTCTCTATAGAAATTTTTACAACAAATATAAATAATATATTTAACTAAATGTTTTACATGGAAAAAAATATTATTATTATTATTATTGATTATATATCAATATATTAAAAAATACCATTTTTTATTAATTTCTAAAAAATACACTTTTTTAATACTAATTAATTAAAATTACTTAAAATAAAAAAGTCAACTGAATCCTAGTGTGCTCCTCATCTCTCATAACAAAATAAAATTAAAAAAAAATATCTTAATATATATATATCTATTTTATTTATTAACAAAAATTATCAAGGTATAATAATAATAATAATAAAATAGATATATAATTAAGATATTTTATTAAATATATATATATTTATCATTCCACATTTGTCCATTTAGAAATTATCTAATCTAAACACATATATATATAACAAAAAATAAAATTAAATACATTTATATATAAATATAAGCATAATCTCTATTATTAAATCATTTTTTTAAAAATAAAAAAAATTAAATATTTGTATAATTAAGTAATTTTTATTTAGCATTTGTCATTGTTTAAATAATTATTATACATATATATATAAAAGCAAATTTATTATTTATAACTATTTGTAATTTTTTGTTTTTTATAATATTTGCATTGATTATTATTATTATTTTTTGTGTCTATTATTCGCATGTATAAACAATTTTTATTACAAAATAAATATTATTAAGTTATTATAATTTTTTTATTGTTAATTTTTAGTTAAATTAATTAATTTATTTTATATTATTTTAGTATATATATATATACTAAAATTTTTTTTATTTACATTATTATATTTTACTAAAATTTAGTTGATTTATAATTATTATATTAATCATAATTTGTGATTTTTATTTGCTTAAAATTATTTTTACATTTTTGTTTATTATTATCAAAAAATATATTATACATAATTTTATCATAATATTTAAATATATTACATAAATATTGTCTACTTATTATTATTAATTTAGTTTTTAAAAAAAACTAATAATTCGCATTATTAATGGTAATTGTTTAATTTAAAAAAAATTAGCTTGATACAATATTATTAATTATTAATTTAATAAATTAAAAATCAATAATTTGATCATGCTTAATTTATTTGTGGACAATTTACCTGAAAACAAACAGTCAGATACCGGATAATACTCAATAAAATAATTGTTTTTTTTTGTAAATACAATACTCCTATCAATTTAGTGATATTGTTATTTAAATTCAAAAATACAAACAATTATTATTATCTTAATATAATTATAAATATATATATGATAGCTATTATTTAATGTAATCAATTAATATTTTTTAGTTAAGCATAATTGTAATGTTTTTGTAACTAATTATTTATTATAAAAAAATTGCTAAAAATAAAATGTTAGCATAATTGTAATAGCTGAAAATATTATATATAAAGCATTTTTGTGAAATTTAAGCATAATATGTAAAATAATGATAATTGTAACATTGTAAGCCATATTTATATATATATATATATATATTAAATAATTAAATATATACACATACATAATTATATTAATAATAATAATCATTATTTGTAGTAAAATTAAAAATTAAAATGAATAAATAAAAATAAAATGTTTATTAAAAAAATAAATAAATGGCAAATTATTTAAATTTAATTTAATTTTTAGTTTAAATGGTTTCAACAAAATGGTTATTATATAAAAATTAAATATTTTTGTAATTATTATTATCGCTTATTATATTAATGTTATATTAATACCAATATAATAACTTAAAAATAAAATAAAACAATTATATATTTATTATCAATTATTAAGTATTAATTTAATTATTTTTTAATCAGTATTTCATATTACAAATAGACTCAAAAATTATAAATAATAATATATTAATTTTTTAAAATTGAAATTATCTTTATCAATTTATATAATGTTATTAATAACATTATATATATATATATATACACAGTAAGTATAATAAATAAGGTTTAATATAGTTAGATAATTTAATAACACAATAATATATGTATGTATATATATACAGTAAACTGTATGTTAAATAATAGTTATCTATTATGTATTGTATGTCTAGTTATGATATTATATAACAAATATAACAACAATAATATCAATAATAATATCAAATGAAAAAGTCCTTCGGATTTAATTCAAATTACTTCACTTATTATCTCATATTTTCTATATATATATATATACTGTATATATATATATAGTGTATATACGATATGACTAAATAATATAACTATGTGTAAGCAGCACTGGTAGGTTTGGTGGGCTGTGATATCCTTTAATATATATATATATATATATATATATTTTGCTTATACATCCATTAAAATGGTTAAAATCATGAATTACATACACACTAACACACACCAAGTTGTTAATGATGGTGTCATCAGTCTCTCTCTCTCTCTCTCTCTCTCTCTCTCTCTCTCTCTCTCTCTCTCTMTCTCTATCTCTATCTCTCTCTCATTCATACATTGTGTTTATCTATTGATATTAATTTGTAGTTTTGCGGTGCACTTGGAAAACATACAGTTGTATATTGTTGGTGGCAATGATAGCATAGGATATACTATGTGTGTGTGTGTGTGTGTGTGTGTGTGTGTGTGTGTGTGTGTGTGTGTGTGTGTGTGTKTGTATGTTATCATAGTATTGATTACTAAAATTATATATATATATAATTGATGAAAATAAATGAAAGATATTGTATAGTATAGTATTTGTTGTTAATGTTTGTACGGTTTGTACGTGAATTCAATATGTGATGATTATATAAGTGATGCGACTGTTGTGTTGATATTAGGGGGAAAAAAGACATACAGAGAGAGAGAGAGAGAGAGAGAGAGAGAGAGAGAAATCTAAAAATTTTTAACTATAAGTATACTATAAAATAATTTTTATTTAAATTTTTTTTATCTATCATTTTACATTTTATTTTTGTTCAATTAAAATCCAAATTAAAATCAAAACAAACAAAAAAAATAACTAATTATTACAACATTTATTATGAAATAATAATAAGATTTTAATACAAAAATTGTGTAATTCATAAAAATATTTAATTAAAAACATTTTTTTTCTTTTTGATTATCAAACATTAAAATTAGTTTGTTTTTTAATTTTTAATTATAACTTATATATTTTACACAAATATTAGAAAAAGTACATATAATTTATAATTGTTTTAACAAAATTACTTATTATAAAATATTATTTTTGATAATTAAATTTTATTTTATTTTTTCCTAAATTAGATTAATTTATATTAACAATTCTAAGTATTTTTGCATTTAAAATTATTAAATATAGTATTGTATTAATAATAATAATATAAATACTAAAAATATCAAATTTCAATTGCATAATAATATATTAAATCAAAATATTTTTATTTAAAAAAAAACATTTTTCATAAACAAATAGTTTAAATAATCGTATTATTGATTTATATTATTAAAGTTATATCTTATTAAAACAATTCATTCATTCATGAAATACTGTATATATATATATATATATATATATWTTATATTTATAATAATAATAATAAAATAGTAGACTATTATTAAAATATTTTTTAATAGCATATATGTTAAGACTATAAAATTTTATGATAAAATATTTCTAATAGAATTTAAATCTAAAAATAAATTATATATATATATATATTATATTTATAAAACTGTATAATTTTTAATAAAATAATATATTCAATCATTTAATATTATATAAACTAAAATAATATTAATGCTATTATAAATTATTTTATTATTAATATACTATAATATCTATAAGATTTTAATACTATAATATGATTAGTTATGATTATTATTATTATTATTAGTATTATTATTAATAATAAAAATATATATATATTTCACAATGAAAATTTATTTTTAAAAATGTAAAGTTAAAACTAAATAAAACATTTATACTAATACTAATATTAATTAGTATGATTATAATTAAAATATTTATTATTATTATTAGTATTAGTATTAATATGAAAAAAATTTCAAAATATTTACTTTTATTAAAATAAAACTTGATTTAAAATTTTTATTTAAAAAAATTAAATTAGCTTAATAAAATAAATTTACAATCATCCAAATTGATCATAATTTATTCACACACACACAACAATATTGTATATAAAAATTAAATTAAATTATTAACTGTACACAATTATATACTACAAAAATTTTTAAAAAATATAATACTAATAAAATAGATTAAAATTTTCAACAACAAAAAAATATATAACTAAAAATGTCCGGTTAGTTTACATACCGTTCCCATCGAAAAACTGGCAATTGATGGGAAATATTTTGTTTTTGTTTATATACTGTTTATCACAATTATATGTCTTATATAATATTATGAACTAATTTGCATATAATTTGTTTGTGTGTGTTATGAGTTAAAAGTGATTATTAATTTTATTATATATTTATTTTTTGTCAACAAAAAAATAATAATAAAACAAATTCATATTAAAAAATTACTACTACTACTACTATTGACACACAATTACAATATTGTCAATAAAACAATTAAAAAAATAAATAAAAAATTAAATAGAGTTTACAAAAAATATGTAACTTTAGAAAACATATATAAAGACAATTTAATTTGAAATAATCATTATTAGTTTAATTCAATCAATCAATTAATTAAATATTTATTTATGAATAGAAACTTATTAATTATATTATATTATTTAAAAACGTAATTTAAATAGTTATTAAATAATCCATTGTATAAAATAAGATACATTTTTGAATATATATTTTAAAATAATGCTTAAAGTAAGTGGATATGGATTTTCTATATAATTAATTAATTAATTATTATAATAAAAAAAAAACTTAATAATAATAACTTTTTTTAAACTCCTTGTGCTTATTTCATATACCCAGTTATCCATAGCTACTGTACTACTACTATCGCTAGTCCTAAACTCCTATGGCTGGCCTCAACGTGGTGGCGGTGGCGGTGGTATGGGCTCCCGGAGCTGGCCTATGATGAACAACAATGGGATGACAATGGGTGGTAACGGTGGTGGTGGTGGCGGCGGCGGAGGTATGGGAGACATGGCCGGTATGATGGGTATGATGGGTGGTATGCCACTGGCTGTACTAAGCCAGCGAGATATCGCCGAAATACCTGTCCAATCGCAAGGCGGTCCCATTGAACCGACCGTACTGGACATCCAGCCAGTCGATCTACCCGTCCAAATGAACTGGATGTCCCAGTCGTCAACACTGGACATAGCTCAGCGACATTTCAGTCGTCCAGGCAGTGTCCAACAGGATCAGGTAATGGACGAACCGCACCGTATGATCCAGCAGGTCCTCCGGCCTATCGTACAGGATGTACGCGAAATAATAGTACCGGCCAGGAATGTCATCCAACAGATACTGCCCGTCCAGGAAAACGTACAGACAGTTCTGGCCAGAGGTCAGGGAGGACGCGGTAGTGGTATGGCTGACGCTATGGGTGGTATGGCTGGCGGCGGAAACGGTATGATGAGAGGTATGGAAAGCCAGCAGCAAACTAGCGGAACATTGGCCGATATGATGGGAATGGGAGCTATGATGGGTGCTGGTGGTGGTCAACAACAAAATATGGGTGCTCTGGGAGGTATGACAGCTATGGGAGGTATGGGTACTAGTGGTGGTGCTGGTGCTGGAGGATGGGGTAATCAATGGTATAGCGGTGCTAACGGTGGCGGATATTATAATAATAATAAAAAACAACATAAACGAAGATTTTAATAATTTTGTTGTTTTTTGGTTAAAAAAATTGCTAATTGGCTGACTATAGGGGGAACGGTAGACTAATATTAATATTATTATTATTATTAGATACATGTGCCAATTATCATAATTATTTTGGTAAATATATATATATTAAAAAAAAAATACTATTTCATTATTATAAGCATATTAAAAAATAATATTATATAATATTTAAAAAAAAATTATGTTTATTTATAATTAAATTACATTAATATTTTTTAATCATTTAAATTGATTTTATTGTTTGTTTGTATTAATTGCAGAGTTTATACATTATATTATTTTTATTATAAAAAAACAAATTGTATTACATTTTTTTATATCAATTTAAATAAAAATTTTTCATGCATTTGTATTATTATATTAATATTTTTTAGACTAATATTATTAATAAATATTTTTTTGGATAATTTTAGTAATACTTAATTATTTTCTGATTAGTTTAATAATTATAATTTTTTGAAACTAAATATAATGTAAAATATAATCATTTAAAAAAATATTATAGTAATACAGTTTAGTAAACATTTATTATATATATATATTTTTTTGTTTATTTAGTAACTTAAAACTTTATACATAAATTTGTTATTAATTAAAATACAAAATAATAATAAATTATAATAAATTTTTCTCATTTTTAATTAATAATCTTAATTCAAGGACTTATATATATACTAAACTAATTTATATACTATTTTTACGGTATATATATATATATATAAAGTATATAATAAAATTTAGCATTAGTACAGTATATTAAATATTTTTTAAAATAATAATAAAACTGATTAATAATGACACTGTAATAACATTTTATCAGATAATCTACATATAAATAATTTATGTATTAGTATAATGTGTGGCAAGCAATCAATAACAACTACATTTGATAGTATTATGTAATATTCATTAGTATTTCAATATATTTGTTTTATACATTATATTTAAATTAAAAAAAATTATATATATATATATATATAATTTTATATAAAAAAAAATCTTATCAATGATTACAATACATATTTAGCAAAAATTAATAGCACATACACACACACACACATACACACATACATACATACATACATACATATACATGATTACATACACATATGCATACATACACACACATATACACATAAACACACATACATACACACACATATATATATACATACACACATACACACACATACAGTATATATATACATACACACATACACACACACAGTTTTTTTTTAAATCACTAATAAGTGTATAAATTTTGTTTTCAAATAAAAAAAATTAAATAAAAATAAACCAAAAATCATTATTAATTAAAAATAAACTTAATTTAGTGTTAAGTAAAAAATATATATATTAAATATTAAGCTAAAACTGTATCAATCAATTTGCGGTGTTTCAGCAATCAGATAGCAATTTTTGTTATTATTATTATTATTAGTAAATTAAATACAAAAAAAACACATTTTTCAACATAAAAATAAATAAAACTTTTTTAGTTTTCTTAATAACATTGTATTTAATATATTTAACTGAAAATTTTTGTAAAATATTTTTTTAAGGGTGTAAATAAAGTTGCAAAATTATTTATTTAATTTTTTATTTAGTATTATTTACATAAAAATTTGAAAATAATTATAATAATAATAATAAAAAATAGTTGTTTTTTTATTGATTATTGAAAAATAATTTTAATTTTTGGTAAAAACATTGATTACAGTAAAGTTTTTTGGTGAGTATATATAAACTCAACTATCAGTCTCTTAAATGGACAGTTAGTTTTTGGGATAGCAAACTATTCTGAGTTTTCATATTATAAATACTGTATATATATTATAATATTTTATATACTATACTATATATTAAAGATAATTAAAAATTTTAGTCAAAAAAAATGTTTAAAGTAAGTGTTAAATGTTTGTGAAAAAAAATTAATTAATTAATTAATTAAAATTTTAATTAATAATTGTATTTTCAATAATTTCATAGCTATTGATCGTAGCACTGGTAGCCTATCACTGTCAGGCCAGCAGTTATAGCAGCAGTTGGTCGGACAACAGTGGCCTCCGATTGATCGGCAGTGGTTACGGCGGTGGTTACGGTGGTGGCGACCGATGGGGAAGTAGTAGTAGTAGTCATAACATACCGTTGGCCGTACAAAGTCATCGCTCGCTGGATGTAATACCTGTCCATTCATCCGGTTCGCGGGCATCGACTACCGTCGTCGACATCGATCCGGTCGACTTACCCGTCGAATTGAATTTCCTGACCAAATCATCATCGCTACGAACCAATCAGCGACACATTAGCCGTCCGGGTTCCGTACAACACCAGTCCACAGTTGACGGCACTCATCGGCTCATACAGGAGATCATCAGACCCGTACAGCAGGAGGTTCGGGAAATTATCGTACCCAGCCGTAGCATTGTCCAGGAAATCCGACCCGTCCAGGAATCGGTACGTACAGTAGTGGCCAGAGGCGAGCGCAACAACAACGGCGGCGGTTTGGATGGTGGACTAGGAGATGGTGGACTGGGAGGCGGGTTAGGACTGGGACGTGGTCTCGGTGGTGGTGATGATGATGGTTTGGGCGGTAACCGCGGCGGTTACGGTAGAGGTTTAGGTGGCGGCAAACTGTTGTCACTTGATTTGGGTGGTGGTGGTGGCAGCGGTTCGGGTAGATATGGCTCAAAATGGTAATAATTATTAGTAGTTTTTTAAATAAAAATAAAAACTATATAAGTCTGACCTCCCTTTCCATACAATTTTGTCTATTGATATAAACATTTTGTTTTTGTTTCTCCCTCATTGTGTATATATATATATAGATTTATTGTAGAAATATCTATATTGATATAGATTTTATTGTTTGTATAGTTTTAAATTAGTTTTAAAAAAACTTCAAAATTATTATTTTTATTAAATGTAAATAATGACTAAATTCAACATTTATATCATAATATATATATATATATATTGTGGTAAATTAATTACAATTTTGTATTGATATAATAATACTGTACTTATTTTTATTTGTAAAGTTTTATTTACAATTAAGCAAAAAATAAAATAAATAAATAAATATTTTTTATTTTGTGTTTTAACGGTATAAATGTGTTAAAAAATTCATTTTCCGCTATTATTTTCAGCGAAAAAAAATAAATAAATATTTTTATATAACATTTTAGTGAATATGTTATGATTTTTACATTCAAAAAAAATTTTTGTTTTTAGTTAAAATACATATAATTAGGTCATTAATAATAAATAAATATTTTGTCAAACATTATTATTATTATTATTATGAATAAACTTGATTTTTATCGATACTTATAATTTTAATACTTTCTAAAACATTATATATATATATTTTTGTTAACATTATTAATATATTATTGATTAATAATATTTTATAGTTTATAAGTTTTAATTTTATTTTTATTTTTTGACCATAATTTAACTATTGATACAAAAAAATTTTACACACACACACTATAAAGATTAGAGGTTAATAAAAAATAATTAAAAAATATATATATAATGATTTAATTAATTAATTATTATTTATTTGTGTTTAAACTTATTAAAAAAAATCAGCATGATGCAATTTGACCCAAAAGTTGCACGTGTATTTTAATTTATTTTAATAAAATAATTAAAAAAAATAATAATATAAAATTATACATAAAATACTAATAAGTTTAAATTAAAAATTAAAATTATTGAGTTTAATTTAATTTATTTATTTTTTTTGTATTAAACAATTTAAAGCTTAATTTATAAATAAATACTACATATATATATAAAGTTATTTACTATAATTAATTACATACTAATTAGATTAAACTTATTATTTAAAATAATTGAAAATAATATTAATTAAATTTGGAAATTTAATTAATATTAAAAATTACACATATGTGTGTGTGATATTAACATTAAAAATCATTATTATTTTTTTGGATAAAAAATAAATTATTTGATTTAAAATAATTTTAATTATATATGTTATTTTTAAATTCAAAAAAAATTATATATATAATTAAAATTTTTAGCATGGTACAATTGTAAATTTATTACAAAATCTATCCAATATTTGATTCATTTCCCTTATAGTATAGTAAAGTTTTCTTATATGTCGTATCCAATCATCACTATCAGGATTAACAGCAGCAGCACCGGTAGTAGTAGTAGTAGTAGTATTGATAGCACCGGTAGTATTAGCCATAGTAGTAGTTGTACTTATCTTACGTAATCTGTTCATCCGATCGGTGGTCTCATCGGACAGTTTACCGACAAACCGATGGCTCATATTCCACATTAGAGGATAAAAATATAGCCGACGCCTGACACTGGCATTATAGGCACGTTTGACCCGACGATCCAATCGTTTCAGTGATACCAGTCCTTTCAGACCATATTTTTCATAATTTTCATATAACTTATTGTTATTATTATTATTTTTATTGTAATAATAATTTTTTTTACGCTTATTATATGATTTTATTTTATTAAAATTATTATTATTAGTATAATCGCTATTTTGATAATTATTGTTTGATTTTTTGTAAGCAATTTGTTTATTATTATTATTATCATAATTATGATGATCGACAAAATTAATTATTTCCCATTGTTTACTACTATCACCAATAGGACTGGTAGTAGTAGTACACGAGCACTGGACAACATTACCACTACCTCCCGGTGCTGGACCTAAAATAGTTTGGCACACAATCACTAACAATATTATTGAAAACAGTTTATTATTATTATTAATAAATGTTGTGTTAAAATCACATTTATTAGTTAGTAGATTCATCAATATATTAATAATTTATTTATTTTTTTAATTAATTAATTAATTAATTAATTAATTAATTATTAATAATTTTATTATTATTATTAAGCATCTTATTATTTAAAACAATAATAATATAACAAACATTTATTTTCAAATTATTATTATTAATAATAATAATTTATATAACAATTAAATAAATAGAAATATATTATATTTTATATTAATTATATTATGTATTTTAAAATATTATAAATAATCAATCATAATAATATAATATTATAAATATTTATATTATATACATATATTATATAATCAATAATATTTTTTATTTTATAACATTATTTTATATATATTTAATATTTATTATTGTAATAAAAACTCGGAAAATGTTTTTATAAAAAAATTCAGATAAAATAATAATAATAATATTATTATTATTATTAAAACAATTACTAAATTGGGTGGTACCTACTTTGTCTACTACCTATCCCTACCTACCAGTGCTTTATTATAAAAATATAATTTGACAAATGAAATAAAAAAAACCAAACAAACAAACAAATAAACACAAAACAAAAATTCATATATAATTTATTTTATTTGCATTAGTCTCACGTGTGTAGACTGTATTTCACTTTCAATATACGGTATATTAAATTATATAAATATTGCAAAAAATCATTCAATAAATTACTATTAATTTTTGTTTTGTTTTCAGATAATTGTTTTTTTGTTAAGTCAACTATAAATAATTTTTTCATATTTATACAACAAAATGTATATTAACATTGAAATACTCTCTATAAATATATTAATATATATATATATATATATATACTGTAGTGTCAATGAATTGTCGAGTGGGTGTGTGGGTGAGTGTCAAGAGTGAGAGAGAGAGAGAGAGAGGCATTTCAATGGGAAAATAAGTTAACAATCTTGAGGTATGCCTACCTGTCGGGAAAGGGATAGTAATTTATATATATATATATATATATATATATATATATATATATATATATATATATATGTATTGATAATTGCATTGTTGTCTGAAATGCATTTGTAAAACAAAATATTATTTTTTTTTGAAAAAAATATTTACATATTTTTGTTGTTGTATTAATATATAGTATATACAGTATATTGTTTATACTAGTATTTTAATAACATTGAAAAATAGTGACTATTGATTATATAATATTATTTTATTTTTTTCAATTGACAATTTGTATGCATATATACTGTAGTTTAGATATATGCATTTAAAACATTTTACCTTGAACCCTTAATTATAGTTTATTATTTTATTGCATACACATAAAATGTTTAATTGCATTTTATTTTAGTAATAATTCAAACTAACTTAAACTTATTATTATTATTATTATTATTAATGATATTATTAAAAAAATTAATTTCTATGCATATGTTAAATTAATTTTCAACTATAAAAAATATTAAGTGTTAATTGTATAGTAAATAGTATTTTAAAAAGTGTGGTTTTAATTACTATTAATAATATATTGTTTAAAACTATGTATGTATAACATTGTATAATAATTATATATATATATAAATTATTTCATATATATATATATATATATATAAATATATTATATTATACATATATATTCATAGGATATATAAATACATAAATATTATGCAAATAATGTTATTTCAAGTGTATCTAAATATATTAATTTTGGTGACAATGTGTTTAAGTTTGTGTCAATAAATTTTTGGTTAATTTTTTTTTTGTATAAAACAAAAACAAAATTTTTAAGACCGTGACATAAATTATTGTTAAAAAAAAGTTTTACATTACTATTAATACTATTGAATAAACTAAATAACATATATTTTTTAATAAAAAAAATATTAGTTTACTTTATTTTAAACAAACATAAAAATAAAAAGTGTCAATATTCATATTTAATATTTTTAAAAAAACTAAAATAAAATCAATAATATTGTAATATAATAAAAATTATTAACAAATTTTTTTTATAAATATTTATTTATTAAAAATAAACAATTTTATAATTTATTTCCTATATGTTTAACATTGAAATTCAATTTAAAATTATTTTAGTAAAATATTTGTTATTTAAAAATAACAATATTGTTATATTATTTTTTAAATAAATATGCTTTTATTTAATTCATAAATACTATACAAATAATTACAAAAAAAACTTAGTTTATTAATACTTTTTTATTAACTTAAATATTAATAATAGTAATTATTAAAAATAATAATACTAATAAATTTAAAGTTAATAGCATAATAATTAATATTATAATTATCTATAATAACATACAGTATTATATTTTCAAATATATATTATCATATGATTAAAAAAGTATTGTACAGTATATACAGTATATAAAAGTGTAAATAATTAGACTAAAAAAAATTTCAAAAACAAGTTTTAATAAACAAATTGAGAGCAAATGATTACTACTTGTATTACTGACTAAACTCTCTCTCTCTCTCTCTCTCTCTCTCTCTCTCTCTCTCTCTCTCTCTCTCTATCTTTATTCACTCACTCACTCAAAAAATAATTTAATACAATTAATTAAAATGTATTAAAAATTAAAACAAACAAAAAACATTATGCATACATACAATCAACTCGTGTTTAATATAAATAATTGATTGCATTAAATATTGTATACTAAAAGTCCATATATTATGTAACTTTACTCTCAATTACATAAGCTTTTTTGGACAACATTTAGGATAAAAATTGATACAATATTTTTTGTTTATTAAAAAACATAAAAAAATATATATACAAATGCACTGTAAATTTATTTGAAAAATGTTAAGCCCATAGATAGACTAATTTTTTCAAGTTATAAAAAAATAATAATAAAATAACTAATTTTTATTTTTGAAATCAATATAATTGTCAAATATATTATATATTATTTACAATTTTTCCGCAAATATTTAACTATAAAAACTATGAATTGTTTGGACATTGAATATCAATTGCTAATCAATAGCTAATAATTGTAATTTAAAAAAATAGTTAAATATATTAATTTAAATTTTTTGAAAATTTTGTTGTTATTTGACAAACAAATACAATACAAATGTTTTTCAAAGTTAGTATCAAATTTTATAAGTACTTAACTATTGCTAATAATATTTAATATTAGATTATTAATTGATTATTAATATAAATATATTTTTTTCTTTGACATCCCTATCCACCACTACCTCTACATTAATACTATTACTATAGGTAACTATATGTTTGTCACTACTGGCCGTCCACTTGTCTCACGGCTCGAGTAGTATACCGTTGGCAGTCAAGTCGTCGCGCGATATTCAGGTCATTAATATCAAGTCAGACTCGGGTGACAATCGGCCGACCAGTGTAGACATCGGTGCTATCGATTTACCCGTTGAACTCAATTGGCTAACCCGATCGTCAACGTTGAAGACCAATCAGCGTCACATCAGTCGACCGGGTAGTGTCCAACGGGACACAGCCAAAGATGAGCCACAAGTACTCGTACAGGAAATACTGAGACCAGTCGTACAGGAGGTTCGGGAGATTATAGTTCCCCGGAGGACAGTCCTACAGGAGATCAGACCAGTTGAGGAACAGGTGCGTACAGTTGTGGCCAGAGGTGACCGACAACAACAACGACAAGGACTAGTAGACGACAACGATAGTGGACTACTTCTCGGTGGACGAGGAGATGATGGACGACTCGGTTTGATTGATGTCGGAAACGGACGACTAGTCATCGGTGGTAGCAGTGGTTTAGGACAACAACTAAGACTCAGACAACTCAATGATAATAATGATGGCGGATATGGCAGCAGAAGCAGTGATGGGGACAGACTGTTGATCAGCTCCGGTAGCATTGGTGGTGGTGTTGGTATTGGTGATGATGACAACAATAGTAAAGATTTAAGTAGTTTATTGATTGGTTTGCGAAAAGTTAATACCAATAATAATAATAATAATGATAATCTTAATGGCGGTAGTATTAGACGCTACGGTTATTAGATTATTACGGGTACCTAAAAAAAATAATATAAATTACGGGTATTTAGGACAAACCGATTATTTTTTTGTTGTAGTTTTATTATTACTTTATTATTATTAATATTTATGTAAATTATGTAAATTAATTAAATAATATAATTTAGTAGTATATGAGTGAACAATTCAAATGTATTATAATTCATAATAATATTTACTGTATTTTTTTTAATAAATTAATTTTTTTTCAAAAAAAATAAATATTTTTCTTATTTTAATCTTGAAGTGTTTCATTATTTTATTAAATATACAAATAAATCAATAAATATCTATTTTAAATGTTTTTTTTAATAAAAGTTTTCCAGTAATACTGTATATTAATTTGATATTGATTTTTTTGGTTAGATTTTTAATTTAATTTAAATAAAACATTTATGAACTACAAGTAATATTTTTTTAATAAATTTACTTAATAATAATAATAAATAAATTTATTTATAATAAAAAAACTAAACTAATTTAACTAATATTTTTGTATATTACAAGTTATTATATATTTTTTTAAAAAATATTTATGAATAATTAACTCTAAAATTTTATATTTGATTCGGAATTACATAATTTAAAAAAAAAATTAAAATTTTATAAACTAATTAATTATTATAGTTATCTACTATATTATTGATTAAAATTATTGTTTTGTATTTATAATATAAACTTGAACACTTGTTTTAATTTTAATATTTTTTTAAAAAATAATTAATTATAATTATTGATTATATGTTATTTATAAAACATGGTTATAAATATTGTTTAATAAGTAAAACATTATTAAATCAATTATAAAATTGACAACAAAAACATAATTAATAACAGGATTTAATAATAATACTAATAAAATCTATCTTGATAAATATTATTCATGGATAATTGACGTAGTTTCAAATAACATCATCATCATCATCATCATAACAAATTAACTACCTGAGCTAATTGAAAGGTCCGGGTGTGTGTGTATATGTGTTAAACTAATTGATTTTTTTAGATAAAAAAATAGTATATAAACTAATTTGTTATACTAGCTATAAACAAAATAAGTTTAAATAAACTAATAAAAAATTATATTAACTATATAAAAAAAAGTTTTAAAATTATCCAAAAAACAACCATGATAAAATCAAACGCTATTATTTTATTGGTCACAATTGGTAAATAAATTTATTATTATTATTATTGTTTTTTGTTATAATAATTTTATTATTTGAATTTTTGTTTGTTTGAATAGCATGTGTATCGGCACAGTTCGGTAATTTTTTCCCTAACAATCGACACACCGATGATTGTGACCATAATAGTAATGGACAACACGGTAACCGACATTTCCCAGGTATATACAGACACACACACACACACACACACACACTTATATATATATATATATATATATATATATATATATATATATATAATATTGATAAAATACAATCCAATATAATATTAATCACTAAAAAAATATTTATATTTTTATTTAATACTAGGTTTACCGTTCCCGAAATTTCCAAATATATTTGGTCATCAACATCACGGCCAACAACAACAACAACAGGATAGTGGTATTGGTGGTCAATTTCCGGTACCATTGGCCGAAAATGGACAATTTACTGGCGAAAATGTCCGACGTATGCCACTAGCCGTTCCCGAAACACATTTAAGTAAGTATTTTGAAATCTTTTGTTTGTTTGATTGTTTACTAATACTAATTAATATAACATCATCCATAACCGGGCACCGGTATATAGATTTTACGGCTACTCAGATGACCAATATGACTGTATTCAAGAATATTGTCTGCACTGGCGGTCCCATCAAACGTATAACACTGGACTCGACTTTCCCCAGTGAAGTCACATGCAATGGTTACGATGCATGGGTTAGCCCGTGGACCTATCAAGTGATTACTGTCGATAACCGGCGAGAAAATCTGACAATTGCTAACTTTTCCCAATATTATACTTTTCTGAATGGTATGTATTTTTTAATGAGACTGTATATACAGTATAGTATAGTGTGTGTAAGTACTGGTAGTTAACATAATATTTATCATATATTTTTCATAATCAATTAATTAGGCAATCAGTATGAAGTGAATTACGGTGAGATCAGTGAGGGTCGGTGTAAGGGAGACATGTTTTTCTCGGTCAATGCCTATGTGGCCGACCAGCAGCTCGGGTGTAGCGGTACTGGTCTGAAGTCAGCATCAATTGACTACATTAATGCCCACATCTATGGCTCAAACTGTGGCTCAAACTGTCAATTGGATACTAAAGTCAAATCGTTTTTCCGATACGACCCACCCATACATAACTGATTGTTTGATTAGTCAATTAATTAAGCTTTTAACTTACTAAGCTATTAGTAAATATAGAAAGAGTTTATTAATCTATTTAATAATAATGATAACAAATTTGATATAATTTTAAAATAATAATAATTATATTTTTAAATAAAATATTTTAATCATAAATTTACAGTCAAATTATATCTATCCTATTAATTATAAATTATTTAATTTTATTTATATATATATACAGTATATACAGTATATACAGTACAGTATTTAAAGTTATATTGAATAATATAATTGACAAAGTATTATACAAATTAAACGGATTTATACGGATATATATATATATATATATATATATATATAAGCAAAAATATCTTAATGATAGTTAAAAATTATTTAAATTAATAATAATGTCTAATTTTATATAAATTTTATTTTAGTTTATTTTTGATTATGATTTAACTATGATATAAATATATCAAATATTTAGTTATTAATGCAACAAAATTAACAGATAGATAGCAAACGCCCAGTTAATCATTTGAAATAAAATATTATTTATAAAGTATTATTAAAAATAAACACTTATTTAGAGTTTATAATATATTGATTTAAATAAATCAAAAAAAAAATAATATTAATCATAGACAAAATTATTTAAAAATAATAAATGTAAATTACTTAAATTTACACATAGTATAGTAAACTCCCAGTTATTCATTGGAAATAAATCCAAACAATAGAACCCAATGTCGGGTCCACACAAACGTTCAATCATTGACTGGAGTTTCCATTTCTGGCGATACGATAGTCGATGGGAACGACATATATAGGACTCGAGTAGATGTCGGGGTCCATGAGCTTCGCGTGTAATTCGTACGCACAATATATTAATTGAAAAAACAATTGTAAACATTAGCGTAGACAATAATATAATAAACAACCTTGTTTCAATAGTTAAATATTCTAGCGTACGTAAAATATGCCGTTATTTCTAAACCAATTGTTGCTAAATAATACAAATAAAACAATAGATATTTTAAATATTCATTGACATCGACAATCATTTTTGTTAATATCGTATGATTTTTCAATTAGTTTGAAATTATCCAAACGTAATGCTAATGCAAAATTTTGATTGATTTCCCGAAACATTTATTTCATATACATACAGCCCATATAACCGATAACTAAGCCAATGCATGGCAAAGCAAATGCCGGCAGCGACCAGACAACTGTCCACACAATGTTCAACAATAGGCCGACAACTAAGACAATTGATGATGATGATGATTGATGATAATCAGCTACATAAGCCATATAGGATAGCATTATAATCCATAGATTATATATGATAACGATTGACCAATAGATATACCAAACAATACATTTATACAATAATAGTGATTGTCTCAATAGTTTACTATAATAAATTTTGTTGATTGATAAAATTAGCTTGGTAAATTTTATATCATTTATCAAATTCATAGCATAGAATATATGCTGACCATATTGCCAATGTATGGTTACATAAATTAAATATATACACAGTGCCCAATCGGCAAACATAAAGGAGCCGAGAATCGGGTCGATTACATAATACAATGGACTCCAGGCTATTATTGTTAGTAAACTATTGCTTGAATTATAGTCGACAACAATAGCTGCCAGTAAATGGCGTATAACTGTTAGTAATAGATAGATATCTAAAATTATAGCCAAAATTAATCGTTTAATTGGCGTTTTTTAGCTAAATAATTGTCGAGCGTTGATATTAATACAAAATATTTTACCGAAAATTTCTCAATTCTATCAATTAGTTTATAGCAAACGCCAGGTATGTCTGATATGATAACTAATTGTTTATTATTTGTTTGATTATAATTACTAGATTTAATTAGTTTATACATTTTACCAAATAATTAAATGCGTATATTAATTTTTTTTAAAAAAATTTATGTATATAAAATATTCATCTATTTTTTAGCTTTGAAGTCAAATAATAATTATTTTTTAAAAAAATTTATGTTTATATTTTAATGTACTCTTAATTAATTAAAAAAATATATCCCATATCAACAATTAAAATACAAAAATATTATATATTTATCAATAAATTATTATATACTTAAAAATTGATTTTCTAATTAATTTTCGTCTATTACATTAAAATTAAATTTATAACTATAAAAAAAATATTTATAATTTATTATGATATTCAATAATAATTTAACTTAAATAATATGAATAAAAAAACTACATTTTTTTGTTGATAACTAAATATAATACTTTAATGTATAAGTTTTTTCTAATATTAATTATATCGATAAAAACATTAATAAAATTTTAGATTAAATTACTTTTATAACATTTATAAATATTTTTATCATAGATATTTATAGTGATAAATTTACAGTTAAATTAATATTAATATTAATTATTATTTATTAAAATTTATATATATATATATATATATATATATATATATATATATATATATATACAGAATATATTTTATTATTATATAATATAATTGACAAAAATATTTTAGCAATTATTTAATTATTCATAAAGTATTAAACAAATAAACCCCTATTTATAGTTTATAATATATATATATATATTAACAAGCAAAAAATAATATTAATTATTGATAAAATTATTTAACAATAATATTTGTAAATTAATAAAACTTATACAAATCATAGCAAACTCTCTGTTATTCATTGGAAATAAATCTAAACAATAGAAACCAATGACCGATCCATTCAAACGTTCAATCGTTGACTGGATTTTCCATTTCTGGCGATACGATAGTCGATGGGAACGACATATATATGACTCGAGTAGACGTCGGGGTCGATGAACCTCACGTGACAATCGGGAACACAATATATTTAGTGAAAAAACAATTGTAAACAATAGTGTAGCCAATAATATAATGAATAACCTTGTTTCAATAATTAAATTACTAGCGTATGTATAATAGGCCATTATTTCTAAGGCAACTGTAAAAAAGTAATATAAATAAAATAATACATATTTTAAATATCCATTGATGTCGACAATCATTTTTGTTAATATCATATGATTTTTTAATTGCTTATCAAGTATTTTAAAATTATCCAAAAGTAATGCTAAACCAATGTTTTGATTGATTTCGCGGAACTTGTATTTCAAATACATACAACCCATATAACCGATAACTAAGCCACTGCATGGCATAGCAAATGCCGGCAGCGACCAGACAACTGTCCACAATATATTAAACAATAGGCCGATAAATGAGACACTAGTTGCTGCTGCTGATGATGATGATGATGATGACCGATAATGACAATCAGCTACATAAGCCATATAGGATAGCAATATAATCCATAGATTATATATGATAACCATTGACCAATAGGTGTACGTAATAATACATTTATACATTAACTGTGTTTGTCTCAATAGTTTACTATAATGAATATTGTTGATTGATAAAATTAGCTTGTTAAATTTTAGATCATATACTAATTTGGTTGCATATAATATATGCTGATTATATTGCCAATGTATAGTTACATAAATTAATAATATACACAGTGCCCAATCGGCAAACATACATGAGCCGAGCATCGGGTCTATTACATAATACAATGGACTCCAGGCTATTATTGTTAGTAAACTATAGCTGTTATTGTTGTTGTTGTTGTCATTAGTATAGTCGACAACAATAGCTGCCAGTAAATGGCGTATAACTGTCAGTAATAGATAGATATCTAATAGTATGGCCAAAATTAATCGTCTAATTGGCGTTTTGTTTGCTAAATAATTTTCAACAGTTGATAATAATGTAAAATATTTTACCGAAAATTTCTCAATACTATCAATTAGTTTATAGGAAACGCCAGGTATGTCTGCTATGATAACTAATGATTGTTTATTATTATTATTATTATTATTATTATTATTATTATTATTATTATTATTATTATTATTATTATTATTATTATTATTATTATTATTATTATTATTATTATTATTATTATTATTATTATTATTATTATTATTATTATTATTATTATTATTATTATTATTATTATTATTATTATTATTATTATTATTATTATTATTATTATTATTATTTGTTTGATTATAATTAGTAGTTTTAATTAGTTTATGCATTTTACCAAAAATAATTAAATGTGTATATTTAATTATTTTAAAAAATTTTATACAAAATATACATCTATTTTTTTAGCTTTGAAATTAAACATTACTAATTTTTTAGATAATAACAACCTATATATATATTAAACAAATATAATTTTATGTTGATATATTAATGTAATATTTATTAATTAAAAACAAATATAGCATAGCAACAATTAAAAGATAAATATAATAAATTTATAAATATATTTATTTATATATTTAATAATAATATATTGGGAAATAAATTGATTGATTTTGTAATTAATTGTCGATTATTATATTAAAATTAAATTTATAGCTACGAAAAAAATATTTATAAATTCATCTATTAATATAATAATATATATAATAAAAAACTACATTTTTATAAGGTCAAATAAATATAATTAGTTTTTTTATTATTTATTTCGATAAAAAAATCATAAAATTTAGCACAAATTACTTAAATATTTATAAATATTTTTTTTATTAGATTCTGATAAATTTACAGTTAAATTAATAGAGTATTAATAATATACGATGATAAATACTAATTATTAAAATTTATTTAAATAAATACAGTATAAATTGTTATAATGTATAATATAATTGACATACATAGTTTATCATAACTTAATATTATTTAATTATTCATAAAGCAAAAAAAATTAAATTAATTATAGACAAAATTATTTAACAATAATATATGATTTGCAACAAAACTAACACAAAGTATAGCAAACTCCCGGTTATTCATTGGAAATAAATCCAAACAATAGAAACCAATGACCGATCCATTCAAACGTTCAATCGTTGACTGGATTTTTACATTTCTGGCGATACGATAGTCAATGGGAACGACATATATAGGACTCGAGTTGACGTCGGGGTCGATGTGCCGCACGTGACAATCGTGAACACAACAGATTAATTGCAAAAACAATTGTAATCAATAGTGTAGCCAATAATATAATAAATAACCTTGTTTCAATACCTATATTGCTTGCGTACGTTAAAGTATGCCATAATTTCTAAGCCAATTGCTAAAAAAATAGCACATATAAAACAATACATATTTAACATATTCATTGATATCGGCAATCAATTTATGTTAATAGCATATGATTTTTCAATTGGCTTATCAAGTATTTTGAAATTATTCAAACGTAATGCCAAAACCAATGTTATGATTGATTTCGCTAGAAATGTATTTCAAATACAGTGAACCCATATAACCGATAACTAAGCCAATGCATGGCAAAAGCAAATGCCGTCATCGACCAGACAACTGTCCACATAATGTTAAACAATAGGCCGACAACTATGACAATAGATAATGATAATGATTGATGATGATAATCATCTACATAAGCCATATAGGATAGATTGATAATCCATATACTATATATTAAAATATATAAATATTTAATTATAATCTAAATTAAATTATTTAGAAAATTAATGAAATTAGTTTTTTTATTAAATATAATAATAACTATATAATATAGCATAATAATATATTAAAAAAAATTAAAGTAAAATTAATATTGTTAGCTTTATTTTTAATTAAAGATTTGTTAATAAAAACATTTTGTATTATAAATTTTTTAATTATCAAAATAATATTTTTAAAGTTATTGTTATATTAATATTTTCAATTTTAATTTTTGTATAAATTAAATACAGTATATGTCATAGCAACAATTTTTTCATAAAATTTTCATAACATATCAAAACAATAATAATTTATTAATTTGTTTATTATAAAACATATATTTTTTTTGATTAATTTATTTTTTCAAATAGTTATCATTTTTTTAGATTAAAATTATATTTATAGTTATTGTAATAATATATTTTTAATTTATTATTCAACTATAATATGTATTGAAAACTATAAATAAAAATTTTCGTAGACAAATAAATATTATTAACTTTTATTTATAACTATTATTACATATAAAAACATTTCGTAATATACATTATTTTTGAAATTTATTAACTATCAAAATAATAATTTCAATATTTTTTAGAATAAATATATAAATAATAAATTAACTTATATTTAGAAGATTAATGAAATTAGTTTTTATTTTTTATAAATATAATAATAACTATATAATATTGTTAGTCTAGACAATCATAATAAGATATTTTTTAAAAAAATACAATTAAATTAATAATAATTATAATAATAATAATAATATTTAAAAATAATTGTGTTATATAATTGCTTGCTTTACTACTATATATTAAAAGTCAGTAATAATTTATTATGAAATATAATAACCAAATATAATGATTAAAAATTGTAAGAAAATAATATATAATTGTAAAAATCTTAAAATTATAAATTAAATTAATTAGATAGCAAAAACAATAACCAAAATATTTAGGTAAAGTTATTAACTAATAATATATGATTTGCAACAAAATTAACGCATAGTATAGCAAACTCTCTGTTATTCATTGGAAATAAATCCAAACAATAGAAACCAATGACCGATCCATTCAAACGTTCAATCATTGACTGGATTTTTACATTTCTGTCGATACGATAGTCGATGGGAACGACATATATAGGACTCGAGTTGACGTCGGGGTCGATGTGCCGCACGTGACAATCGTGAACACAACAGATTGATTGCAAAAACAATTGTTATCAATAGTGTTGCCAATGATATAATAAATAACCTTGTTTCAATACTTATATTGCTTGCATATGTATAATATGCCATAATTTCTAAGCCAACTGTAAAAAAATAGCACAAAGAAAACAATAAATATTTGGCATAATCGTTGAGATCGACAATCAATTTGGTTAATAACATATGATTTTTCATTTCCTTATCAAGTATTTTAAAATTATCCAAACGTAAAGCTAGCGATAAGTTTTGATGGATTTCCTGGAACTTGTATTTCAAATACAGACAACATAGATAACCGATAACTAAGCCAATGCATGCCAGTGCAAATGCCGGCATCGACCAGCCAACTGTCCACATAATGTTAAACAATAGGCCGACAACTATGGCAATAGATGATGATGATGATGATTGATAATTAGCTACATAAGCCRTATAGGATAGCCTTATAATCCATAGATTATATATGATAACCATTGTCCAATAGGTGTACCAAATAAGACATTTATATATTAACTGTGTTTGTCTTAATAGTTTACTATACTTTAAATAGTTGATTGTTAAAAGTGGCTTGTTTAATTTTAGACTATTTAAAAATTTGATTGAATAAAATATATGTTGTTTGTATTGATAATGTATTATCATAAAAATTATCATGGTTATCAGCGACCAATCGKCAAACATACAGGAGCCGAGCATCGGGTCGATTACACAATATAGTGGACTCCAGGCTATTATTGTTAGTAAACTATTGGTTGTATTATAGTCGACAACAATAGCTGCCAGTAAATGGCGTATAACTGTTAGTAATAGATAGATGTCTAATAGTATCGACAAATATAATCGTTTGATTGGCGTTTTGTTTGCTAAATAGTTTTCAAATGTTGATATAAATATGAAATATTTTACCAAAAATTTCTCAATACTATCCATTAGTTTGTAGGAAACGCCATCAATATCTGTAATAATAACTAATTGATTATTATTATTATTATTATTATTTGCATGATTATATTTAATAGGTTTGTTGTTTAGTTTATGCATTTTCATCATCAACAAAAATATATATTTTTTTWAATTTTCAAAATATTTTAGCTTTACGAAATCAAAAAATTAATATTATGTTGATGTTTTTAATTTTAATTTTATATAAATTATATACTGTTTATATGTCATAGCAACAATTTTTTCATAAAAATTTTCATAACATATCAAAAACAATAATAATTTATTAGGATTTTTATGATAAATTAAAAATTTTTTATGTTTTAATTTATATTTGCAAATAATTGTCATTTTTTAGATAGTTATTACATAATATATTTGTAATTTATTATTTAATTATAATAATATACATTGAAAACTATAAATGAAAATTATGATGATTATATATTTGTAGTCAAATAAATATGGTTAACTTTATTTTTAATTATAACAGATAAAAACATTTCGTAATATAAATTTATTTTTTGAAATTTATTAACTATCAAAATAATAATTTCAAAAAATTTATATATATATATATATAATAAATTAACTTATATTTAGAAGATTAATGAAATTAGTTTTTATTTTTTAAATATAATATTAATTATATAATATTGTTTGTCTAGACAAGCATAATAAGATTTTTTAAATAAAAAATATAATTAAATTATTAATAAGTATTAAATATAAAAATTCTCTCTCTCTCTCTCTCTCTCTCTCTCTCTCTCAATAATTAATAATAATAATTAAAAATAATATTTATAACAAAAACATGTGCATACAATCAATACGTKTATTATAATTGCGTGCATTTATATATCATAATATTATATATTACTAAAAKTCCGTATACTGTATATAACATACAGTATAAACATATTTACTATTCAAGTCATGTTAAATGTAATRTTAAAAAAAACTACAAACAAAAAAAATCTATTACTAATAATTAAAATCGAAATGTAAACAAAATCACATTTAATAACAAACAAATAAAAAATATTTTTTAAAACAAAAATATTACATTAGAAACTTATAGTAAATTATTTTATAGTAAATTATTTTATAGTAAATTATTTAACAAATTTAAAATTTTGATTTCCACTAAAATTCAAACAAATAGTATAGCAAACTACCAGTTATTTATTGAAAAATAAATTCAAAACAAAAAAAAACAATAGAAACCAATGACCGATCCATTCAAACGGTCATCAATTGACTGAAGTTTTCAAATTTCTGGCGATACTATAGTCGATGGGAACGTCATATATATATAGGATTGGTGTAGACATCTGGGCCTCAATACAAATAATTATATACAGARTATATGAGACTGTATTTAGCAAATAAAAAAAATCATAGACCTTMASGTAACTGTTTTTAAATAAAATAGWAATGTATAAAACAATAATTAATAATAAAATCMATCAAATCTAAWTAATGTAATCCATTTTATTGYTAATAATATATATAACTGTATATATATTTAATGATATTAATGGTTTTATTTTTAATAAGTATTATATTAATGTATATAAATATAAATATAAAGTTTATGCAAAATTATTTAATAATAAAAAATGATTTGCACTAAAATTCAGACACATTATAGCAAACTCCCAGTTATTCATTGGAAATAAATCCAAACAATAGAACCCAATGTCGGGTCCACACAAACGTTCAATCATTGACTGGAGTTTCCATTTCTGGCGATACGATAGTCGATGGGAACGACATATATAGGACTCGAGTAGACTTCGGGGTCGATGAGCTGCAGCTGTTAACCAAACACATATCAGATTAAATAACACTAATATTGTAAAGAATATGAYAAATATRAATGTCAAAAATATTGTACCCAATAATGTTGTTTGTTTATYATAGAGTAAAAACAACAWTATYTCAAATCCTATTACTGATACATAATATATGGCAAAYAAAGCATATTTWATTAGATTATTTAATCTAAAAATTAATCTAGTTAATTGTTCATGCTGAACYAATTGTATRTTAATAATAGWRTGCGAATTAACATATAACCCAATGGCTAATTGTCTATGAATTTGCCGAAATTTATATTGGACATAGGTAATTATTAGTAAAAAAACATAACAAACATTGATGATATTWATGAAAATKCTAGTTTAGTATAKACWAATGTATTCAATGTACATAATWGAATAATAATTAATTGWAACCATGATACTATTAATTTCGATTCTATAAACATTTGATATGTYAATATAATAACTAWTAAATTGCTCYATAAAATTAGAAACCAATAATAGTATCGCATAAATAACCRAATCAACCATTTTGTTTGTGTCATTAATCTATGTTTATTATATCGGTTTAATKRTATTTCTAGTGATGTTTGATGTCGAAATTCTAAWAAWACTGWAAATAATGTWTTCAATTGATTTCTATTGTAATGTATGCTAAGTATTAAATAGCCAAACAATGTAAAWATAGCCCAATCGGYTAWCATATAATCWGGATAATTTTGAATCCAATATCTGATAAAATGGATTGACTACCAGTTCATACATCCATTGTTTTATCGATAATACCGCACCCAATACATCGTATAAAAAAATTGTATATGCTCAACTAATTGTATGTAAATAATAGAATATGAATTAACATATAACCCAATGGCTAGTTGTCTATGAATTTGCTGAAATTTATATTTGACATAGGTGATAATTATAAAAAACATAACAAACATTAATAATATTAATGCAAATGCTAGTTTAGTATAGACTAATGTATTAAATGAACATAATACAATAATAATTAATTGAAACCATGATACTAATAATTTCGTTTCTATATACATTAGATAGGTTAAAATAATAACTGTCAAATTAGACCATATAATTATAAATCTCATAAATAACCGAATCAACCATTTTGTTTGGTGTATCAATCGTTTGTAATTATATCGGTTTAATGGTATCTCTAGCGTTATTTGCCGTCGAAATTGGAGCAAAAGTCTAAAATATATTTTTAATTCATTCCTATAGTACTGTGAGTTAAATGTTAAATAGCAAAACAATGTATATATTGTCCAATTGATTAACATATAACTGGATAATTGTGAGTCCAATATCAGATAAAATGGATTGACTACCAGTTTATTCATCCATTGATTGTCGACAATACAGCACCCAATAGTTCGTACAAAAAATACAATTAACATATTATAGACAAACCATAGACCATATAACAGACGCTTAGGTATACTATTAGTAGTGAAATAGTTATCAATAGTCGATATAAATAAATAGTTATCGACTATAAATTTTTCCAGTTCATTAATTATAATATCCATTTTGTTATTGTTGTTATTTTTATATATATATATATATATTTATKTACTAGTTTCAGRAAAATAACATAAATAATAAAATTAATTTTATTACTTTAATTATTTTTTTAGTGTAATTTTACAATACTATACATTCATTAACATTAACACACAAATTATTTATATATATATATTTATATTTGTTTTTTTTTTGTAAAAATTTTTCATTAATATATATATTAGAGAGCGAAAAGTTTCGGACCCGTACCTGACCCGTACCTGACCCGTACCTGATCTGATACCTAAAATCTCGGACTCGGACCTGACCTAACATAGGGTACAAATTTACCTGACCTGACCTGACCTGACTATGTAGGTCCGAAAATAATTTTATCAAAAAACAATTTTATTTATTCTATACCCGCAACAAATTTCTCTAAATTAACTTTAATTACTCGGGATTAACGATAACTGATTGTAGATCTAACTTAGATTCTAATAAAGTTAATATGTTATTATTTATTAGATCAAAACCATCATCTTTTGTAATATTTTATGTTTAATTTATACAACTATTTTATAAATAATAATTTAATAAATTTTGTGTTTGATTGTCATATTTTGTAATAATTGTCGTTTAAATAATGAATAAAAAAATTTCGGACCTGACCTGACCTGACCAAAAAATTTTGGTGTTCGGACCCGTACCTGACCTGACCTGAGCCCTAACTTTTACCTGACCTGACCTGACCTAAAAAATCAGGTCAGTTTTCAGTCTCTAATATATATCTAATAAAATTATAATATAGATTACAAAATCTATATTTCACAAGAAAATCATAATAATTATGAAATCTTGATTTTGCAATTAAATTATATATTTTATTTGATTTGTTAATATGATTAGCAATAATATGATATTAATAGTAAAAATTTGCTTTTTTCATAAATATTAATTTAATTACAATAGCAATAACTTTAACKTCCTATAAATTGTTTATTAATTAAATATAATTCAATTTTGTTATTGTTGATGTTGTTATTAATATAWGTWTATAAATATAAGTAAAATAATATAATAGGAAATTAATGTTTTATWTTTATATTTTAATTTTACAATACAATACATTTATTAGCATTAAGGCTATATTAATTGCAAAATATTAATATATATTTTGATTTGTTTTTGTAATTATTTTTCAATATTAATTTACATATATATATATATATATTTAACTATAAAAATAAAATAATATAATTTCRTAYCTATAAGTTCATYATAATTAACACTATATTAAATTATTTATAAAWACAAATAAAATTTTATATCTTATAAAATTATTATTTAATTACAAAATCAATATTTCATAAGAAATTCATAATAATTATKAAAAATATCTATTTTGCAATTAAATTATATTTAATTTAAGATTTTTAATTATAATTAGAAATTATTAAGATATTTATAGTAACAATTTGCTTTCATAAATATTGATTTAATTACAATAACAACAAAATTATTAGAAAAATTTAGAAAATTTATTGCAATTATCATAAAACAAAAGTTTATGCAAAATTATTTAACAATAAAAAGTGATTTGAACTAAAATTCATACACAAAGTATAGCAAACTCCCAGTTATTTATTGGAAATAAATCCAAAAAATAGAAACCAAGAAACAAAACGTTCAATCATTGACTGTTCAAATATGACATTATAATAAAATTATAGTTTAATTACAAAATCAATATATTATATGAAATAATATGATAATATAAAAATATAGATTTAAAAATTAAATTATAATTTTTATTATATGCATTATTATAATTAAAAATAATTTTGTTAATAATAATAATAGAAATAATTTGTTTTTTTTTAAATTATTTAAGCAAAAACTTTTATATATTTTTTATATGCATAACTTTTCTAGCATTAACAACTGGTTATTAATATCATTTTGCTATTAATACTATATAAAATTATAAATTTATGAAATACTTGTAAAATTTAATTGTTACTATTATAGATTAATTTATATGTTAATAAAGATTTGATTTGAAATATCTAATAAAATTATAATATAGATTACATAATCTATATTTCACAAGAAAGTCATAATAATTAAGAAAATATTGATTTTTGCAATTAAATTATATATTTTATTTGATTTGTTAATCTGATTAGCAATAATATGATATTAATAGTACTAATTTGCTTTTTCATAAATATTAACTTAATTACAATAGCAATAACTTTAACGTCATATAAATAGTTTATTAATTAAATATTATTCAATTTTGTTGTTGTTTTTTGTTGTTAATATATTAATAGGAAATTAATATTTTATTTTTACAATACTATATATTCATTACATTAAACCTACACTAAATTAATTACAAAACTAATATATATTATGATATGTTATCAATTATTATTTATATATAAAGAAGTATTTCATTAATTATGTCCGAGCGGTTTTCTAAATAACTTTTGATCTGGTAGAGATAAATTATTTTTGTAAAAAGTTTATAATTTAGTTATTTACGCGTGATAATATCCACTTTTCATTTTTAAATTTAAATCACTTGATCACATTTTTAACGGGATGTTTGCAAACCACTATGTCAAAATCTAACCTATAAATGATGAGATAAAAATTTTATAGCAAATTTGTAAAGCTTAAATTGATAATTTATAGGAAGAAAAAATTTTTGAAATTGGTCGAAGAATAAATTTTAATGGCTTTTCGAACTTGTTAATAAACACATTATATAAAATAGTCGAAAATAAAATAACGTTATTTATGGATAGTAGACACTTATTAGATAAAGATTTTAATACTATTACTTTTTCTAAAAACAAAATTTTTTTATGTCAAATATTTTTTTAGATAATCAAATTTAAATAAAAATTACATTATCGTATTACAATGTTGCGTTTTTTAGTGTAATTTAATTATCTGAAAAAATATTCGACATGAAAAAATTTTGTTTTTAGAAAAAGTAATAGTATTAAAATCTTTATCTAATAAGTGTATACTATCCATAAATAACGTCCTTTTATTTTTGTCTATTTTATATAATGTGTTTTTTAACAAGTTCGAAAAGCCATAAAAAATTTATTCTTCGACCAATTTCAAAAATTTTTTCTTCCGATAAATTATCAATTTAAGCTTTACAAATTCGCTATAAAATTTTTATCCTATCATTTATAGGTTAGATTTTGACATAGTGGTTTGCAAACATCCCGTTAAAAATATGATCACGTGATTTAAATTTAAATATGAAAAGTGGATATTATCACGCGTAAATAACTAAATTATAAACTTTTTACAGAATTAATTTATCTCTACCAGATCAAAAGTTATTTAGAAAACCGCTCGGACATAATTAATGAAATACTTCTTTATATATATATATATATCTAATAAACTTAATTACAAAATCAATATATCATAAGAAATTCATAATAATTATTGAATATTAATTTTGCAATTAAATTATAATTTTATTAGTTTGTTATTATAATTAGAAATTATATGATATTTATAGTAATAATTTGCTTTAATAAATATTTATTTAATTACACTAACATTAACAACTATAAACTGTTCAAGTTCATTAATTATATTATTCAATTTTTGTTAATGTTGTTGTTATTTATAAAAAAAAWATTAAAAGTAAAATAATATAATTTAGTATCTATAAGTTTAATATCATTAATTAGTTACAAAAATAACATAATATTTATATATTTAATAATATATAAAATTATAATTTTATTACAAAATCATATTATTTCATAAGAAATTCGTAATAATTAAAAAAATATTAATTTTGCTAATAAATTATAATTGTATTAGATATTTGTTATTATATTTAGTAGTTATTATAATAGTTTGCTAAAGTGTTTAGATAGCGTTTATATTGTATATAATTGTAACTCTAAATAATAATAATAATAAAAACACAATAATTATTTAATTTTCTAAAAAATTTATTTAGTAAATTATTTATTAATTATTTATTAAATTAAATTTATTAATTATTTATTAAATTAAATTTATTAATTATTTATTAAATTAAATTTATTAATTATTTATTATATTAAATTTATTAATTATTTATTAAATTAAATTTATATATTATTATTAACAATTTAAACAAAAATTAAAAAAAATGGAAAATATTATCAATGAACTGGAACAATTTTTTGTCAATAACTATTTGTTTATATCATCTATTGATCACTATTTCACTAATAATAATAATAGTATACCTAAGCGTCGCTTATTTGTTCTATTGGTTGTCTATTTAACGCTAATTATATTTTGCATACGATTTCTGATGGCCGGTATTGTCGACAAACAATGGATGAATGAATTGGTAGTCAATCCATTGTATTTGATTCTTTCATCAACACAACTGTCCAGTTATATGATAACCGATTACACTATATTCACAATATATATCTATATACTAATCAATATCCTATACTATAGAAATCAATTACATGTATTGTTTACGCTATTATTGGACTTTCGCCGACAACAACAACAACAACACAAACAGCAAACATCGCTATCGATATCATTAAACCAATACAATAGACATCGATTGCAATCAGAAACAAAATGGTTGATTCGGTTATTTTTACATTATTTTTATTGGTTTCTATTCATATGGACAAATTTGTTTGTTATTCTATTAACTTATCAAATGTATATGGAATCGATACTAATAGCATCATGGTTAAAAATCAGTATCATATTTTTATGTATATTGAATACAATGGCCTTTACTAGATTAGCTTTTGCAGCAATATTATCATGGTTTTTTATTGTATTTCTAATTAGCACCTATGTCAAATATAAATTTCAACAAATTCATAGACAACTAGCCATTGGTTTATATATTAATTCATATACTATTATTAATATCCAACTAAATCAGCATGTACAATTAACTACATTAATAGAAAAATTGAATAAAACATTTAAATACTGTGTATTTGATTGTTATTATATATCAGTAATAGGATTTAAGATATTGTTGTTTTTACTCTATGATAAACAAACAGCATTAATGGGCAAAATATTTTTTACATTAATATTTATCATATTGTTTACATTATTAGTTATATTTAATTTGTTTTGTGTTTGGATCACACGTGAGGCTCATCGACCCCGACGTCTACTCGAGTCCTATATATGTCGTTCCCATCGACTATCATATCGACAGAAATGGAAACTCCAGTCAATGATTGATCGTTTGTGTGGACCCGACATTGGGTTCTATTGTTTGGATTTATTTCCAATGAATAACTGGGAGTTTGCTATAATGTGTCTGAATTTTAGTGCAAATCATTTTTTATTGTTAGATAATTTTGCATAAATTTTTATTTAATAAAATCTAATATTATATAAATATTTATGAAAGCAAAATATTAATATTATTACTGTATCATATAATTTCTAATTTCTAATAATAAATCTAATAAAATTATAATTTAATTGTATAATTAATATTTTATAAGCATTTATGAATTTCTTATGATTTATTGATTTTTGTAATTAAATTACTAATAAATGTTATTGTAATGAATATTAATATATTTTTTTATAAGCAAATTATCTGTATACTACTATTAATAAAGAAAATTATTACTTTTAATATCATATATCATATATCTAATAAATAATAAATCTAATAAAAATAATAATTTATTAATTATTATTATTATGAATTTCTTATGATGTATTGATTTTGTAATTAATTTATAATTTTATTTTTAATATATTCAGATATCTATTTATAAATACTATTACTGGTGAAATAGTTATCAATAGTTGATATAAACAAATAGTTATCAACTGTAAATTGTTCCAGTTCATTAATTATAGTATACATTTTTGTTGTTAATAATAATATTTATATATATATATTAAAATAGTTTTGTTTATAATAAGTTTGGTTGATATAATCATTTGGTTATATCAACTAAATATAACTCAAAGTAAACATCACATACCATTCCTATAAGGAATGGTATGTGAAAACTAAACACTATCACAGTATCGCATCCAATAGGATGCGATACAAAGAGCGACCTGAAGTCGCACTCCACCCAAAAACACATTTACAAAAACTGTTTGCAAATCTGTTCCCGAGCGGAGTGCGGTATTAATTGTATAATAATTAAGTTGAAAGGAAAATAAAAGCATAGAAAAGATTGAAATAAGTGTTAAGTAATAGTTATTTCACTTTCTTTTAACTCTATATTATTTCAATAACTATTACTTTACTATTATTTCACTTTCTCTTATTATTACTATTATTTCACTTTCTTTTAACTCTATATTATTTCAATAATAGTAATAATAAGAGAAAGTGAAATAATAGTAAAGTAATAGTTATTGAAATAATATAAAGTGAAAAGAAAGTGAAATAATAGTAAAGTAAAAGAAAAGCGAAAGCAAGAGAAGTTGATTGACCGGTTGACCCGATCGACTGACTGACTGACCAGACGAGCTGACTGACTGACTGATAGACTGACCAACCAGACGAGCTGACTGACTGATAGACTGACTGACCAGACGAGCTGACTGACTGACTGATAGACTGACTGACTGACTGACTGATAGACTGACTGACTGATAGACTGACCAACCAGACGAGCTGACTGACTGACTGATAGACTGACCAACCAGACGAGCTGACTGACTGACTGATAGACTGACCAACCAGACGAGCTGACTGACTGATAGACTGACTGACCAGACGAGCTGACTGACTGACTGATAGACTGACTGACTGACTGACTGACTGATAGACTGACTGACTGATAGACTGACCAACCAGACGAGCTGACTGACTGACTGATAGACTGACCAACCAGACGAGCTGACTGACTGACTGATAGACTGACCAACCAGACGAGCTGACTGACTGACTGATAGACTGACTGACTGACTGACTGATAGACTGACTGACTGACTGACTGATAGACTGACTGACTGATAGACTGACCAACCAGACGAGCTGACTGACTGACTGATAGACTGACCAACCAGACGAGCTGACTGACTGACTGATAAATTGACTGACCAGACGAGCTGACTGACCAGACGGGCTGACTGACTGACTGACTGATAGACTGACTGACCTTGACTGATTAACCGATAAACGGTAGGCGTCACTTAGTCATTACTGAGTAGTAGTAGTAGTAGTATTAGTAGTAGTAGTAGTAGTGACAGTATTGTTAGTATTATACTACTAATAATAGTAGATATAATAGTTGCAGTAATAGTAATAGTAATAGTAATAGTTATTTGTAAGGGGACATACTGTTGTGGTGTTATGAACTAAGTATATTGTAACAAGTGTATGAGACGCAAATATATTGTGATTCATACAGCCGAGACCAACCCGCCTTCCCCTCACCAAGTCGGTTACAATATATATAATTTATATATATATATATATATATTAGCAATAATTTATTATTTAAATTAGTATTATTTAAATTAATCTAAATAAATGTAAAGTTTTTCTAACGTTCATTCATCCAATTGATTCTTAACAATACTTGACATTAGAAATCGTATACAAAATACAATTATCATACTATAGACAAACCATAGACCATATAACATATAAATAATATATTTGTAATTGATTTTTATATAGTACTATATTTTAAGTATTAAATAGCCAAACAATGTAAGAAATACATTTTTATAAATATCAAAATTGTTTTTATAAATTAATTTGAAAATATTTGTTTATAATTTATTATTATATAGTCAATTATTTTAGTTAAGGTCTGTCAATAATTTTATTTTACATTTTAAATAATACAATATAATTCAAATAAGTTTTACAATTAAAAAATCATTTAGAATTCATACACACTTATTATTTATTATAATTTTATAGAAATATACAATAAAATTTTTAAAAAATAATAATTCTTAAATTGCAAAATTACTTAACAATAATAAATGATTTGCACTAAAATTCAGACACATTATAGCAAACTCCCAGTTATTCATTGGAAATAAATCCAAACAATAGAACCCAATGTCGGGTCCACACAAACGTTCAATCATTGACTGGAGTTTCCATTTCTGGCGATACGATAGTCGATGGGAACGACATATATAGGACTCGAGTAGATGTCGGGGTCGATGAGCCGCAGTTGTTATCCAAACACATATTAAATTAAATAAAACATCAGCTGTAAAGAATATAATAAATATGAATATCAAATATATTGTACCCATTAATGTTGTTTGTTTATCATAGAGTAAAAACAACATTATCTCAAATCCTATTACTGATATAAAATATACGGCAAATAAACCATATTTAACAAGTTTATTTAATTTAACAATCAATCTAGTTAATTGTACATGCTATATGCACAATATTAATGCAAATGCTAGTTTATTATAGACTAATGTATTCAATGAACATAATACAATAATAATTAATTGAAACCATGATATTTTTACTTGCGATTCTATGTACATTAGACAGGTCAATATAATAATTATCAAAGTAGACCATAAAACTAAAAACCAATAAAAGTATCGCATAAATAACCGAATCAACCATTTTGTTTGGTATATCAATCGTTGTTTGTTATATCGGTTTAATGGTAACTGTAATGCTGTTTGTCGTCGAAATTCAAGCAAAAGTTTAAAATAAATTTGTAATTGATTTTTATAGTACTGTATGGTAAGTGTTAAATAGCCAAACAATGTGAATACTGCCCAATCGGTTAACATATAACTGGATAATCGTTTTGAGTCCAATATCTGATAAAATGGATTGACTACCAGTTCATTCATCCATTGATTTTTTAAAAACGCTTGACATTAGAAATCGTATACAAAATAGTAAAATCATAATATAGGCAAAACATAGACCATATAATCGACGCTTAGGTATACTATTATTATTATTATTATTATTATTGAAATAGTTATCAATTGTTGATATAAATAAATAATTATTCACTAAAAATTGTTCAAGTTCGTTTATTATACTATCCATTTTTGTTAGTGTTATATATATATATGATATAATTTAATAATATATACTGTATATTAATATAATAGATTTCAGAGAATATAGGAAATTCATAATAATTATGAAATATTGATTTAGCAATTAAATTATAATTTTATAATATTTATTATTTTAATTAAAAAATAATATGATATTAATAGAAAAAAAATTTCTTTCATAAAAATTAAGCTAATTAAAATTACATTAACTTTATTATAGAATATTTTTTAGAAAATATTTTTTTATAGAACTTTTATAGTAAATATTTTTTAAACATTTTTATTAATTATTTATATTATCAAATCGTATATTATTAAAATATTATTAATTTATTACAGTTATTATTATATTATAGATTTAATTAGTATAAAATTATTGATTATTTTTATTGAATTATTAATATTTTCTTCTATAATATTAATTTTATTTTTAGTAAATTAAATCGAAGTTAATTACAAAATCAATTGTTTTATATCAAAAACTATTTTAATTTTTACTATGGTTACATATTTTAATAACTATAATTATAAAATCTATTGTTATTTCAAAAATTATTCTAATTGTTATTATGGATATTATTTTAGCTTAAAATTTTACTTAAAATATCAATTATAAAAACAAATTAATTATTGTTATATATATATATATATAAACAAGTTGAATATATTAGTTTAATAAATTTATATATTAAAAATTTTAATATAATTATTTTAAATAATAATAATAATGCATAAATTACAAACAAATAAATATTATCAAGCTAATAATAATAATAATAATAATGAATTAAATATAATATCAGATATACCTCGAGATACGTATAAACTTATTGATAAAATTGAGAAATTTACGGCAAAATATTTTCTATTAGTTTCAACAATTGAAAACTATTTAACAAACAAAACGCCATTTAAACGATTAATTTTGTCCATAATTGTAGACATCTATCTATTTTTAATAGTTTTACGAAATATATTTACGACTATCATAGATGTCAACGATATAAATAGCAATAGTCTATTAGCATTAATAGCATGGAATTCATGGTCTATTATAGACCCGGTGCTCGGCTCCAGTATGTTTGCTGTTTGGTCGCTGATAACATTATTATTTTATATAACAATGCATTGGCAATATGCCAATCATAAACTTTATTTATTAAATGTTATTAGCAATGTAAAATTAAATACATTGACTATAACATTAAACAATTATCATTTTAGTAAATTATTAAGAAAAATACAATTATTATATAATTGGTTTATTAGTTTTAACTTTAAGATAACAATAATTTTATTAAATTTATTTACTATAATCTTATCCTATATGGCTTATGTTGACGATTATAGATATCAGTATTTATTGTCTACTAGTGTCTTAATTGTTAGCGTATTGTTAAACATATTGTGGACAGTTGTCTGGTCGTTAGCGGCAGTTTCATTGCCGTGCATTGGTATTGTCATAGCTTATATGCTTTGTCTGTATTTGAAATACAAGTTCCGGGAAATCAATCAAAACCTATCGCTAGCCTTACGTTTGGATAATTTTCAAATACTTGATAAGAAATTGAAAAATCATATATTGTTAACAAAAATTATTGTCGACATCAATGAATATTTCAAATTTGTATTATTTTATCATTATTTTATTTCGACAATTGGCTTAGAAATAGGTGTCTATTTTATTTATGCACAAAATATTAATATAACAACCAGAATAATAATTATATCAACTGTTAGCCTATTGTTTACAAATGTTTTTTCTGTTAATATAATGTGTTCCCGATTGTCTCGCGAAGCTCATCGACCCCGACGTCTACTCGAGTCCTATATATGTCGTTCCCATCGACTATCGTATCGACAGAAATGGAAACTCCAGTCAATGATTGAACGTTTGTGTGGACCCGACATTGGGTTCTATTGTTTGGATTTATTTCCAATGAATAACTGGGAATTTGCTATACTATGTGTTAATTTTGCTGCAAATCATTTATTATTAGTGAATAATTTTATCTAGATATTTAATCTATTTTATATAAGTTATAAATAATTCTATTTTATATTATATACTCTATATATATATATATAATTATTATTATCGATTAATTTATTAAGTATATAATTAATATAAATCTACTAATATATCATAGTATTATACAATATAGTATAATAATATAGTACTACAATATTAAATAATTACAAGTATTATTGATAATGTAATTATATATATATATATATATTATAATAAATTATAAATTTTAATAAATATATTAATTTTTATAATTATGCAATTTTTATAATAATATAATTTTTCAATATATAAATGTGTGTGAATATAATTAATTTATAGTAATTATTATTAATAATAAAAGCATAAATTATATTTTATTATAAATTAATAACATTATCGATAATAATTATAAATTTAATATAAAAATTTTGTTCAAATATATACCTAAAATAAAATCTACATTTTTTAAACAATTATTTAAATTATAGTCATAGTTAATTGTTATTGTTTTTATAAAAACTAATTTCTTATTTATTTATTAAAGTTGTCTATAAGTTAGATATGTTATACTTTTTATATCATATAATTAATAATAATACTTATTATTATTGAGTTTGTAATTAATTTGTAATTGAAATTTACTTTTTTATTATTAGTCTAATAATTATAATATAAGATAACCACAAAAAATTCTGTCACACTGAAATGTATCAACTTTAAATTATTCCTGTGAAGCTACTGTTAATGATAAAAATGCAATTCTTTTTTATTAAAATAAAATGGTTATGTGTCTTTAAATTTTATAATTAAAATTTTTAAAATTATTTGTTTTAAAGATAAAATGGCCATTTTAATAAATATGATCCAAAATTTACAAATCATAAATTTTTAATTTAATTATTATTTATATGATTTCATCATAAATTATCATTTTTAATTTCACAATTCTCAAGTGGTTACCTAAGTGATTATTTAAGAAAATTATCAAAAATTAATAAGATTTAATTACTCTTTAAAGACGATAAATAGTCAATAACATGAGATAAATGTTTAGCGATAATTAAGTTTTAAATAAAAGTTAAAAATCTAATTTTTTTATGTCCTCTATTAGACAATATATTCATCTTCTATTATAACATTGTTTTAGATTATTTGTCATAAATTAGTAAAAAATACTTATAAATTAAATAATAACTTTTTGTTATAAGCTGAATTAAATGAAATATATTTTAATTTTATTTATAACTTAGTCTTGAAGTAAGATAAAATAAATTTTTTGTATAAGATATAAATGTATGAGTCTCTAAATATGATTAATAAAAAATAAAATATCTAAGTTAATTATAATTATAAAATTTTGGCAATTAATCATCAAATTTTAGTAAATTGCAATAGTTATAAAATAATTTATTAAAAAATTAAAAATATTTATTAGTTTAATAATTATTATATAAATTAACATTCAATGTACTAATCTATAAATGATTTGATAAAATTTAGTGATGTTTTAATAAAAAATAACTGAAATAAACTTTTATCACAATATTATTTTAAAATGTGTTACTTAATGATTAAAAAAATGGTTGATATAGTTGAGATAAAAAATTATTTTTTATTCACCATATAACCCTGTTAATCTACTAGCAAAATATCATTTGATTTTAATTATAAAAAAATGTCTAGTGTATTTAAAATAAATAATTTAAGGTTATGTCAAAAATGACATAATTTCATTTTTTGCTAAAAAAGCTAAGAAATACTTTAAAAATAAAAATGATAATTTCTATATACATTGCGTAATAATTATTGAAGATAATGGTGAAAATTTTATTATTTAATTGTCTTTAGTTTTTAAGAAAATTAACTTAGAAAATTCATTAAAACCATGACAGCTATTGTTGTGATTACCTTATAATTAAGGTCAAAAGTTTCTACTATTTAAAATTAATTGAAAATATATAATATAAAGTTTATGATATGAATATATAGTAATTTATTCATATTTATTATTGATTATGTAATTATTACTAAATAATATTAAATCTGTTTATTTATGATTTTAGATAAGTAATAAAATAATAATTACTATAAATAAACTATTTTCACACACATATACAGTATATTAAATGTTAGGATCATAACACAACTATTTGACAAACATATACCGTATATATGATAGATATAATGTAATTGTAATAATAAAATTCATAATATTTGATTTATTATTTAGTAATTACAAAATATTTATTTATAGTATTAATGTTTTAAATTAAATTAAAACTTTTAATATAATATAATATTCACGATATTGTTACATACATATACATAAATATACAACGATACTGTATATATTATATATATTACATATAATTTCTAGATATATATATATAATTATTTAATTAAAATAAAACAATTATTTTAAGTAATTATTTAGACATATTTATCAGAAATACAATACATTAATATAATAAATTAATAATTTATATTGAGAAGATACTTAACATAAATAGAAAGTAATTATATTTTTAAAAAATTAATATAAATTAACAATATTTTAATAAAAAAAAATTTTATTAAAAAAAGTTATCCAAAATTACTTAATAGTAAAAAATGATTTGCACTGAAATTCATGCACATCATAGCAAACTCCCAGTTATTCATTGGAAATAAATCCAAACAATAGAAACCAATGTCGGGTCCACACAACCGGTCGATCATTGACTGGAGTTTCCATTTCTGGCGATACGTTAGTCGATGGGAACGACATAAATAGGAAAGCAGTATACTTCGGGGCCAATGAGCTTCGCGTGTAATCCAAGCACAAAGCAAATTACATAGTAATACAGTAGTTGAGAATATTGTAAATAAAAATATCAATGAAATTGTCCCTGTTAATTTTGTATTAGTATCATACATTAGAAACAACATTATCTCCAAACCAATTAGTAATAGATAATAAATGGCAAATAAACAATATTTTGCCAATACATTAAACTTAGCTACCAGTCCAGTTAGCTGTACATGCTGTTCAAATTGTACCTGAACAATTTGATAACTATCTAGATAAATTCCCCTGGCAAGTTGCCGATTGATTTGCCGGTATTTCATTTTGATATAGGTGCATAGTACATACCAAATAATAAATATTGAACATATCATGGCATAGGCTATTATATAATATATCATTGATTCTAATGTACCCAATATTATAGCTACCAAGGTAACCAATGGATAGGGTGATTTAGATTTCATATAAATTTCATAGGATAAATATAGGTGGATTGTATTGGTCCATAGTATCATCGACCAAAACAGATAGGGTATACAAAACCGGGTTAACCATTTAGCTTTCGATAACAACAATCGATTGTTGTATTGATTTAATGGAACCGTTAGTCTATTATTTGAAAAATTTTTCAAAAATAATATAGCTGGTGTCAATTGTCTACTTATATACATTGATTGTATAGTTATATAGCCAAACAACATAAACAGTGACATATCGACAAACATATAATCAGCTAATTGTGAATTCCATATAATAAATGTCGGATCGCATACCAGTTCACGTAACCATTGCTGGTCGACAATAGCCGACACCATAAACCGTATGATATATAGAATTATTATTAAATCGACACATAGTATACCCAATAAGCGCCGCTTAGGTATTGTATTGTTATCCATATAGTCATCTAAATCTGTTATAAGTATATARTATTTTACTAGAAATGACTCGACATAATTAATTAAATCATTATATGATATATCCATTATTTTTGAAATTATAGAAAAAAATAATTTTAAATTAAAAAGAAAATTTAGACATTTATAGTATTATAAAAATATTTATTAATTTATATGACTTATTATTATTATAAAGACGAAAACTACTAAATAAAATATTATTTATGATATATTAATATAGTGTATATATACTGAATATATATATATATATATATATATATATAAACAGTATTATAATAATTTTATTACCAAACAATTAGTTATAAATAAAACTATTTTCTTGTAATAAAGATATTAATTATTATTATTATTATCGATTATGTAATTAGTTTATAGCATAATATAAGAATAYATAAATCTAATAATACAGTATAATAGTATAGTACTACAATMTTAAGACAAAACTACTAAATAAAAAATTAATACTATTAATGATATATAGTATTAATATGYACACATATAAAGTTATATATATATATATACTGTTTATTTGTAATAAAGATATAAATTATTATTATTATCGATTATGTAATTAACTTATGGCATAATCTAATAATAATAATAATAATAATTATAATAATAACAATAATAATTATAATAATAATAATAATAATTATAATAATAATAATAATAATTATAATAATAATAATAATAATTAAAACGCCAATTAAACGACAAATTTTAATAAATTATCTAAAATATTAAATTATATATATATTCTAATAATTATTATTTTAGTTTTACTAATAATTTAATTATTACAAAATCTATGATATAAACAACTAAAACAAAAATAATATATTTAATCTAAATAAAACAAATATTAGTAATTATTGAAAGAAAAAATAAAGTTATAATAAATTATTCTTGTTGTAAATTATTTATTAATAATACAAGTAAATAATCTATGTACATTTTTTGGTTATTTTTTAAATAATACACTTAAAATAGTCAATAAATTCTATTATACATTAGTTACATTTATTTACCAATAAAGATATTTATTTAAATTAATTTATTTTTTTCAGTATTTATTCAGTATTATAATAGTTGAAAAATAGTGAAAAAAATTATAAATAATTAATTTATGCAAAAGTACTTAACAATAATAAATGATTTGCACTAAAATTGGCGCACATTATAGCAAACTCCCAGTTATTCATTGGAAATAAATCCAAACAATAGAACCCAATGTCGGGTCCACACAAACGTTCAATCATTGACTGGAGTTTCCATTTCTGGCGATACGATAGTCGATGGGAACGACATATATAGGACTCGAGTAGACGTCGGGGTCGATGAGCCGCACGGGTTAGCCAAACACACATCAGATTAGCAATTAAAAACATTGTAAACAAAATGGCAAATATAGAACCCAATGATAGTCTACATAATAATGTACTATTTTTATCATAAATTATAAATAACATTATCTCAAATCCAACTACTGATAGATAATAGATATAAAATAGAAAATATTTTATCAAACTATTAAATTTGACTACCCATCCAATTAACTGTATTTGTTTGCTTAATTCTATATGTATTATTGGATAATAATTTAGTTGAATACCTAGTTTAATTTTATGTACAATTTCCTTAAATTTTAATTTTAGATAATTGTATATAATAGAAAAATAAGCAAAAATTAAACAAATTATTGCATAACCAAATATTTCAAATACCATTGATATTACTGAAGCCATTAATATACAGATAATAGCTATTAATAGATGATTGGATAAGTGATAATTATTATTATTATTATTATTATTATTATTATTATTATTATTATTATTATTATTATTATTATTATTATTATTATTATATCAGATATAATTGTTAACCATACCATTGTAAAATGTAAGATAAAATTTAGCAGTAAAGTCAAAACAGTTAGTAACCTAAATAGGTAACCTAACAATAGCCGATTTGACCATTTTATACGTGTAGCTAATCGATTAAAATTATACCAACTCATGGGCACCGGTAGCTCATTGAATCTGGCATTAGTTAGAAATACAGTCAATGTTTTTATCGACGATTGTCTAAGCAAGTACAGTATGTGAGCAGTTATATACAAAATACAGGTAACCAGACCCCAATCGGCTACCATATAGGATATTAATTGATTATCGGATAGTATGTACATCGGATCGCCAGCCAATTCCCGTATCCATTGTTCACCCGACATACCCGATACCACAAAGCGTAGACAATATACTATTAATACCATATCGACAGCCAATATACCCAATAAGCGTTGTTTGGGTATATTATGGTTGAAATAGTCATCCATATTAGTTACAGATATATAATATCTAACTAGAAAATGTTCAAGTTCATTTATTGATTGTTCCATTATTATTATTATTTTTGTTGTTGGTAGATACTATAATTAAAATAATGTTTTAAAATTTTTAAAAATATAATCTATTAAAAAAATACTTAAGTTTTATAAAATATAAATGAAAAATATTATGATATTATAAATTATAAGATAAGAAAATAACAAATAAAACTATTATTATTATTGGTTAGGTATTAAACAGTAAAATAATTACAATTAAAATTACAGTTAAAAAAGTTAAAATATTTTTACTATTTTTTTTTAATAAAAACTACAATCTTTTAAAATAAAGTTATATGATATGATAATAAAAATAAATCAAACTAACATTTTATTTTAATGAAATTTTTTACTATAAAAGACTAGACTAGAGAATAATAATTAAGATAAGAAACTAATAATTAATTTACTTAAATAATTAATAAGTAATATTCATTAATTCATAATTTTTTTTTATTACCAACAAAATCATATGCAAATTTTCTCAAATAGCTTATAATAATTATTATTATATAAAATATTTATTCATTAAGTTTTATTAATATTAAATAATATTCAATCAAATTCAAATGAAAAATATATGTAATAATTCATTTATATGTATTTATAATTTTATTAATAACAACATCTGTTAAATTTTCAGATAATTTATTTAATTTAATAATAGAGGTGTCTCTCAAACACCAAAATCAGTTCTCCATTTGGAGTCATACCTTGTGTATCAACTTTCAAGTGAATTAATAAAAGTATTTGCATATTACTTTGTGTGTTTATTCTACCCTCGCGGACCAATCGTTGGACATCTTAAGGGACGCCTTTGGACCTATCCACAACTACGCGGACAGCTAACAACTATTACGTAAGTAAATATTTTTATTATGAGAACTCCGGACCCCGTATCCGTTAACGGACGGCTCTTAGTGTACCTTATAGGCCCACGGTCTTTATAGGCCCACGGTCCTTATAGGCCCACGGTCCTTATAAGCCCACGGTCCTTATAGGCCCACGGTCCTTATAGGCCCACGGTCCTTCCAGGCCCACGGTCCTTATAGGCCCACGGTCCTTCCAGGCCCACGGTCCTTCCAGGCCCACGGTCCTTCCAGGCCCACGATCCTTCCAGGCCTTGTAACCCTATACGGATGGTGTATTGTCGAGTGTTTGGTTTACATAAGTAAGGTTAGTCAAGCTTAGATACCCGTAATATACCCACTTCCCCTACAATATTTGTTCAAAATTTTATTTTAAGATTTACAATTTTAACACATTATTTTATTTGTAGTATAACCAACAACAAAAAAATAATAATAATAATGGAAGAATCAATAACTCAACTTGAACATTTTCAAGTTAGATATTATATAGCTGTAACTAATATGGATGACTATTTAAACCATAATATAACTAAACGGCGTTTATTGGGTATATTAATTGTCGATACGGTATTAGTAGTATTTAGTCTACGATTTCTAGTGTCGGGTCTGTCGGGTAAACAATGGATTCGGGAATTGGCTGGCAATCCGACGTACATACTATCTGACCAACAATTGGTAACCTATATGGTAGCCGATTGGGGTTTGGTTACCAGTTTTTTCTATATAGTTGGTCACATACAGTATTTGCTTCGGCAATCGGCAATAACAACACTGGCTTTATTTGGTTATAATGCACGTTTCAATCGACTACCGGTGCCCATGAGTAGATATAATTTTGGTCGATTAGATAACCGTATAAAATGGTCTAATCGGCTATATATACGTTACCTATTTTGGTCATTATCTACATTGACTACACTGCTAGCGGTTATCTTACATTTAATAATGTTATGGTCAACAATTTACTATAATAATAATAATTATAATAATAATAATCACCTATACTATCATCAATTACTAACTATTATCTCTATATTAATGGGTATAGTAATATCATTGGTATTTCAAATATTTAGCCATGCACTATTTTGTTCAAGTTTTGCAACATTTACAATTATCTAAAATTAAAATTTACTGAAATTTTAAATAAAATTAAATTAGGTATTCATCTAGATTATTATCAAATAATACATATAGAATTAAGCAAACATATACAGTTAACTGGTTGGTTAGTTAAAGTTAATTGTTTAATAAACTATTATATATTTTTAATTTATTATATAGAAGCAATAGGATTTGAGATAATGTTGTTTATAATTTATGAGAAAATTATCTAGACTATCATTGGTTGCTTTATTTGTCATATTGTTTACTAATCTTTAATTACTAATCTATTAAGTGTTTGGCTAACCCGTTTAGCTCATCGACCCCTACGTCTACTCGAATCCTATATATGTCGTTCCCATCGACTATCGTATCGTCAGAAATGGAAACTCCAGTCAATGATTGAACGTTTGTGTGGACCCGACATTGGGTTCTATTGTTTGGATTTATTTCCAATGAATAACTGGGAGTTTGCTATACTATGCGTTAATTTCAGTGCAAATCATTTATTACTATTAAGTAATTTTGTATAAATTATTTATTTCTTATTTCTTAAAAATATTTCAATTGTAATTATATTGAATGTTAAGAAATTATTTAAAATATTTAATATTTAAATTAATATATTTTAATATGTTTATTTGTATAAATAAATATAACTATTGTGAACTTATACTTTATTGACTATTTTAATTGTATTTAAACTATATTAAAACTTAAAATTTTAGATTATCTATTATAATACTATATCATTATGTATAATATTTTTACTTATTTGACACTAATTAGAAATTCTATTTATATTTTTAAATTAAAAAATGTTCATGGAAATATTTTTATAAATTAGCAAAAATTATTTTATTTTTATTTTTATAGATTATTTAATAGCAATATTACTAAATAATTTACAACATAAATTTTATCTCATTAAAACTTTAATCTCATTAAAATTTTTGTTTAATATTGATTATGCAATTAATTTAAATATATGACATATTATTTTATATATTCTTTAACTATTTTTTTGGTAATAAAATTTTTATTATTATAATATTATATAAGTTTTTAATTATTATATAAAACTAAATATTAGTTATAAACAAATAAATAAACTTTTTTTAGTAAATAAATAGTATTTTTAACTTAAATAAAATTGTTCTAGCTCTCTTCTATTAAAATATCAATTGTTTTAATTATTTATTTAAAATTATTAATATCATACAAATAAATAAATAATTATATACTTAACTTTTACTTATGTTATTAGTAGTTATTAGAACAATATTATTTATATTAGTTTATTAGCAACAATTTGTATCTTATATGATAGCCGATTGGGGTTTTAATTAATAACTATGATAACGTAATTTATGAATGATCTAATAAGAATAACACTATTAAATGCAATGCAGTGTAGTATTCACATATTAAGACCGTAAAGATCTATAATGAATGAAATGATTGTCAAACTATGTGTATTTTTTTCAATACACATGTTGTTGTGTGTGTTGTTATAGTAACACAAAATATATATAATTCATATTAAAAAGCCCCGAGTCTTCGGAACATTTTAAACACTGTAAATATATATATACAGTATATATATATATATATATATATATATATATATATATATATATATATATATATATATATATGTATAATCTAAGAAAATTAAAAAAAAATAAAGTAATAAAACTATTTTATGTAAAATATAGAAAATCTATATTTATATATTATGAATTTTATAATACTTGTGTTATGAATAATATATATATATATATATATTAGATATAAATGTGACATACATATATATCATATATACAATTTATTATGTAATTAGATCTTAATTTTATTAGATATTTAATAATGTGATTAATAATATAATAACAAAAAAATAAGAAATTAATGTTTTTTTTATTGGTTAGAAGTATAAATCTATACAAAATATTATATATAACTATATATATATATATATATATATATTGTTACGACTCTATAAATGGTTATATTAGCGTTAAGTTTCTGACATTAAACATTTGACATAGACTTTTGATATATGACCCTGGATATGTGGCCTTAACTTTGGAAATGTGGCCTAGAACTATAACATTAAAACTGTATATTGGAAATGTGGCCCGAAACTTGTAGCCTAAATTTTAAACATTTGACCTTGACATTTGAACATATATTGTACTGTTGTTTAGATAATTTGGTTCAATTATATAACAATATAAAAAGTTCATAAATTAATTTCATTTTTTAATTACTATTAATATAATAAAAATTCCACTAATAATTTAAAAATACATTAATAATCTACTTAATACTTAAAACTGTAATTATATAAAAATAATTACTTAATGTATAACAATAAACAAGTTAATATATGGTATTATCAAAATTATAATTCTAAAAATTTAATTTATTTATAATTATACAGAAATAATAGTAAAACTTATTTCCATATTAAAATATATTATTAACAAACAAATAAATAATGGAAAATATAATTAATGAACTGGAACAATTTTCGATCAGTTACTATTTATTAATATCATCATTTGATAACTATTTACAATATATTATACCTAAGCGTCGATTATATGGTCTATGGTTTGTCTATAGTATGCTTATAGTATTTTTCATACGATTTCTAATATCAGCCATTGTTAACACCCAATGGATTAACCAATTGGTAGTCAATCCATTGTATTTGATTTATAAAGATTTTAAATTAGTTAGTTATATGATTGTCGATTGGTCTGTATTTACATTGTTTGGCTATTTTATAGTTAACATACAGTACTATACCCATCAATATCAAGCATTATATACCGTACTTAACGACTTTCGTGATTATCAATCATTGCCAGCTATACCATTAAATCGATACAATAATCGCCGATTAATTACGATAACAAAATGGTTTGTTCGGCTATTTATACGTTATATGTTTTGGTTGTTAATCGTTTTGTGCAATTTGACAGCTATTATTTTATCATATGAAATGTATCAAGATCCAATTTTAATAGTATCATGGTTACAATTGATTATTATTATAGTATCAGGTTCATTAAATACATTTGTCTATACACTACTAGCCTTTGCATTAATATCGATAGGTTTTGTTATATTTTTTCTAATAAGCACCTATGTCAAATATAAATTTCAACAAATTAATCGACAATTAACCATTGGGCTGTATGTTAATTCATATACTATGATTGCTGTCCAATTAGAGCAGCATGTACAATTAACTAAATTGATTGTAAATTTGAATAATCTATTTAAATACGCTTTGTTTGACTTATATTATATATCACTAATAGGCTATGAGATAATGTTGTTTTTACTCTATGATAAAAAAACAACATTATTGGGTACAATATTTATGACATTCATATTTCTAATATTGTTTACATTTTTAGTAGTATTTAATCTATTGAGTGTTTGGGTTAGACGTGAAGCTCATCGACCCCGACATCTACTCGAGTCCTATATATGTCGTTCCCATCGACTATCGTATCGCCAGAAATGGAAACTCCAGTCAATGATTGAACGTTTGTGTGGACCCGACATTGGTTTCTATTGTTTGGATTTATTTCCAATGAATAACTGGGAGTTTGCAATGTTGTGCATAAATTTTAGTGCAAATCATTTATTACTATTAAGTAATTTTGCATAAATTATTTATTTATAATTTCTTTTAAAAAAATCAAATGTAATAATACTGAATGTTAAGAAATTATTTAAAGTATTTAATATTTAAATTAATATATTTTAATATGTTTATTTGTATATATAAATATAACTATTGTTCACTAATACTTTATTGACTATTTTAATTGTATTTATACTAAAGCTTAAAATTTTAGATTTTTTATTATAATACTATATCATTATTTATAATATAGACACTAAATAGAAATTCTATTTTTATTTTTAAATTAATAAAATGTATGTAAATATTTTTATAAATTGGCAAAAATTATTGTATTTTTATATTTATACTTGTCTCTGGATTGGATTTTTTTTTTTAAAAAAAAATAACAACAACAACAACAACACTGTTTGTATTGGCAAACAATTTATGCTATAATAAGCTACCGGTGCCTAATTATAACTAATTATAAGTTTAGTCGATTTGCTAGCCAAATAAAAAATTTTATTGTAAAATTATATGTAAAATCATTTATAATGTTTATGTTATGTATAATATATACAAAATATTTTATTGTTTTTCAAATATTATTAAAATTATTTTGTTTTCGTTTTATAATATTTGTGTTTCAATTTATCAATTATATAGTAAATAATATTTTTTTTAAATACTAATAAAATCGATTATAAAAATTACTTTTGTAAATACAAATTGATTAAGATTGATTTATTATTAATAGACTACTATTATTATTATTATTATTATTATTATTATTTATAAGACTATTATATATATTAATATCAATAACAATTATTTTTATTATTTTTTTAATATTTAATAAGAAAATAAATATTATTGAAAATAATTTATGATATTTTATTTTTTTATAGAAGCAGATTATTAATAATAATATCAAATTATTTGAATATAATTGAAATTTAATTACAAAAGTAATATTTAATTTTTAATTTCTTAATTATGTATTTCTTATTGTATAACAGATATAAACAGATATAAATGTGACCTATTTTTATACAATTGATTTTATAATTAAATTATTATTTTTATTATAAATATATAATAATTTGATTAATAATAATTAGTTAATGTTTTTTTTGTTTTGTTTAGAACTACAAATATACACAAAATAATATATATATATATATTGTTACGACTCCATAAATTGTATTTTGGCGTTTAGTTAACGATCTTTTAGATAAATTACCGCAAATTAATTAAAATGAAAAAACTGACCAAATTGTCGCTATCGGTAGCATTAATATTGTTTACAGTTCACGATTACCTAGACTTTAGACAAATGATTAAAACTAGATTATTATCTAATAATACATATAGACTTAATCAGGTTAACTACTAACTTTTAACATAATTAATTTTTTAAATAATAATTCATGTTTATAGTTTATAGGTATTTTTTATTTTTTAAATATTAATTTTATACAAATATTGACTGAATATTAATTATTTAACTCAATTTTTGTTAAAGCTTTAGTTATATTAATTAAAAAATTGAAAATATTTATAAAAATATTAGTATTTATTTTTTACTAACTTCTTAAACTATCTTAAACATCTATTTAAGTTGTAATATGATTACTCTTTTCAACAAATAAGTAATTTTTTAGTTTAATATTTTCAATAAATTAATGTTATTTTTAGATGAGTTTTAAAGTAATATTAACTATTTTACTTATTTTAAATCAATAATCAGATTCATATAAATTTTAAAAACATTAAAACAGTAAAAAAACTAAAATTAAAATTTAAAAATTTTTTTTTTTTAAATTGGTCAAAAATCTGGGGGTAAAATACCAAAATAACGATCTTAGGGGGGTATTTTGGCCTTACCCCCTACTCCCCTTACTTAACCCTGATATATATATATATATATAATTTACGATTTCATAATATTATAATATAATGATAATAATTTTTTAGACAAACTAATATTTTATTTTGTGATAATAATTGATTTTCTAATTAAGTTCATTGAGAGTAGACTAATATAAAATTAATAAATATAAAAATATTGTTTTTTTATAATTCACTAAAATATTCAATAATTTACTTAATAGTTAATATACTTTCATAAAAAAATATTTAAATTAATAATTATTTTATATTTTTGTTATTATTGATTTCTATATATTAATTATATAAACTAAAATAGTATTGTAGTTTAAAAAAAATTGCATAGCTAAAAAAATCTGTATAAATATTTATATATAGATATAGATTAGTAAAACTAAAATTAAAAATAATTAATAAATATATTAAGCTTAAGATTATTATTTTAAACTTAAATCAAAATTTTGTTAAAAAAAATAAATCAATCAAATATATTTATAATATTTAATATTTAATATTTAATTATTGTATTAATAAATAATAACTAACCTATATATTTTAGTTGTAATAATTATAATTTATAGTTTTTAATTTAATTTTTTTACGCTATTGATAATTATAAATAAACTATATATCCATAGTAACAATTAGTTTATATATATATAAATAATTTACGATTTTATAATATTAAAATATAGTTATAATAATAATTTTTTAGACAGACTAATATTTTATTTTGCAATAAAAATTGATTTTCTAATTAAGTTCATTGAGAGTAGACTAATATAAAATTAATAAATATAAAAATATTGTTATTTTTTATAATTCACTAAAATATTCAATAATTTTCTTAATAGTTAATATATTAATACTTTCATAAAAAAATATTTACTAAAATACTAAAATATTATTAGTTTAAGAAAAATTGTGTAAATATATAAATCTATATAGATAAATAAAAGTAAAATTAAAAATAGTTAATAAATATTTTGAGCTTAAGCTAATTATAATTATAATATAGTCTAAGTAGTAATAACTAGTTTTTTTAATAAATTTTATTAACAGTATTTCCATTATTTACTGTAATTGATAACTTGAAATAATATTAAATTATAAAAAATATAGAATTGTATTTTAATTATTTTTTATATAGATAAAAGAATAAAATATTTTCAATATACATAAAATAAGAATAATAAAATATTTTCAAAATATTATAAATAAAATTATTTTTATTTAAATATATCGTATAGTTTTAAAACAAACAAAAAATTTAAAAAAATAAAATAAAAATTTCATAAATATTTGTCATAGTGTAAATTAAAACTTTTTTCAAAAATTTAACCAATTATATTCAACCAATGTGTTTTATTTAATTATTAAATATTACAGTAAATTATATGATAATATTTAGATATGAAAAAAAAATAAAATTTATGTATAATTAAATAGTAAGATAAAAATTTTGTAATGATTTATAATCATTAAATAAATAATTAAAACTATATTTTATGAAAATAAATATTATCTAAAATTACTTAACAATAATAAATGATTTGCAGCAAAATTAATACATAGTATAGCAAACTCCCAGTTATTCATTGGAAATAAATCCAAACAATAGAAACCAATGACCGATCCATTCAAACGTTCAATCGTTGACTGGATTTTTCATTTCTGTCGATACGATAGTCGATGGGAACGACATATATAGGACTCGAGTAGACGTCGGGGTCGATGAGCCTCACGTGACAATCGCGAACAAAATATATTGTTTGCAAAAACAATTATAAACAATAGGCTTAGACCTAATATAAGTACTATTCGGGTCGATATATTTAGATTGCGTTTGAAAATAAAATAGACACCAATTTCTAAGCCAATTGTCGAAAAATAATACAAATAAAATAATACATATTTCAGATAACCATTGGCGTCGACAATCAATTTGGTTAACAGCATATGATTTTTCAATTCCCGATCAAGTATTTTGAAATTATCCAAACGTAAGGCTAGCGACAGGTTTTGACTGATTTCACGGAATTTGTATTTGACAAACAAAACGCCTAAATAACAGAAAACAACACCACAACAGGGCAAAGCAAATGCCGGCACCAACCAGACAACTGTCCACAATATATTCAAAAATAGGCCGACAATTGACAACCTATTAGCATACGTTGACTGATGATTATAATCGTCTACATAAGCCACTAGTGATAGTATTAATGTCCATGAAGTAAATAATAAAACCATTATCCAATAGCCAAATCTAATCATACATTAATATAATAATTGTGTTTTCAGTAATAATTTTGTTGAATGCCAATTGTTTATATTCAAAGTTGACCGGTTCAATTTGGCATTGTACGCAAAATTGCCAACATAAAATATATGTTGGGCATATTGCCAGTGCAAGGTTATATAAAATAATAATGTTATTATCGACCAATCGGCAAACATGCATGAGCCCAGAACCGGGTCTATAACACAATATATGGGACTCCATGCTAGCAATGCTAATAGACTATAGTTAGCTAATTTGTTGGCCCCTATAATAGCCGCCACTAAATGGCGTACAACTGTTAACATGAGATATATGTCTAATATTATGGCCAAAACTAATCGTTTAATTGGCGTTTCGTTTGCAAAATAGTTTTCAAATGTTGATATTAATAGTAGATATTTTACCAAAAATTTCTCTAATTTATCAATAAGTTTATACGTAGCTCCAGGTATGTCTGATATTATAACTAATTTATTATTATTTTTATTATTATTAGCTTGCTGATTTCTATTGATTTTTAGTTTATCCATTAATATTAAACAATTATATATTGAATAAAATTTTTAAAAAAATCTTGTAAACTATATATATATATATCATATATATGCTTTACTTATTAGGCAAAAAATTAATTAGTTGTAATAATTATAAGTTATAGTTTTTAATTTAATATTTCTAAGCTATTGATAATTAAAAATAAACCTATATCCATAGTAACGATTAGTATATACAGTATATATATATATAAATAATTTACGATATCATAATATTATAATATAATCATAATAATAATTTTTAGACAGACTAATATTTTATTTTATAATAATAATTGATTTTCTAATTAAGTTCATAAAGACTAGACTAATATAATATTAATAATTTAAAAAATATTATATTTATAATTCATTAGAATATTCAACAATTTACTTAATAGTTAATATAGTTTCATAAAAAATATTTAAATTAATAATTATTTCTATATTAATTATGTATACTTAAAATATTATTAGTTTAAAAAATGGTGTAGCTAACATAAATCTATATAGATAAGTAAAACTAAAATTAAAAATAATTAATAAATATTCTTAAGCTTAGTATTTTAAACTTAAAGCAAGTTATTGTTAAAAAAAATAATAAATAAAAATTGTATTTCTATAATATTTAATTATTGTATTAATTAATAATATTTATTTATATCAACTAACATATATATAATATTATAGGTTTAACTATAATTATCATTAATAAATTATATTTAAAATTATATGTAAATATACAAATAGATATTTATTTTATTTTTACTTATACAGTATATACAGTATATATATTTAAATAGATTAATAAGTATGCTATATTTATTTTATGGATCAGGCTTAAGTAGGGGGGTAGAGGGTAAGACCAAAATACCTCCCCCCTCCTAAGATCAAGAATTTCGCATTTTACCCCCAGTCTTATTTTTGTCTAAATTGGTTTATTTTTGTTAATTTTATATTTTAAAAAAAATATTTATCATCAATTTCATTTATATCTGTAATATTTAATTTTAATATTGTTCAATTTATTCAAATTATTATATAATTTCTAAAATAGACTATTACCTACTCAACCCACATCCTGTCGCAACCCTGATATAAAATAAAATATATTTGTATCTTTGACATATATATATACTATTAAATAGTCTTATTATATATTGATTATGTAATTAACATTTCAATTAATATTATCTTAAGCTGTATATTTTGATTTAAATAAAAACTAATAATATTTATAAAAATTTTTATAAACTTAATTAGGTTTTTTTTAATAATAATAATAATAAATCTTAAATTAAATACAACTACAATACAGATAGTAGTTATAAAATATCTATTATTATTTGTTAACAATTAAATTGCTAGTTAGTGTTTTTGAAACAGATTTAATTTTATTTAATATTTGAATTTTTATTATTATTATTATTAGTATAACAAACAAATAATGGAATAAACAATTATTGAACTAGAACAATTTATAGTTAGATACTACATTAGTGTATCATATTTTGATGACTATATAAATAATACAATACCTAAACGGCGTTTATTGGGTATATTGGTTGTCGATATGATATTAGTTGTATTTTTCCTAAAATATCTAATATCGGGTATAATCGATAAGCAATGGTTTCGGGAATTGGTTGGCGATCCATACTATATACTATTGGACAGAGATTTGGCATCATATATGATAGCCGACTGGGGATTGGTTACAGCAATCGGTTATATAGCAATGCATTTGATGTATTATTTAAAAACAATCGCCAACGACAATAATATTTCAAACTGTCAACAATTTCCGCTACAATCAGCTACCGGTGCCATTGTCTAAACGAAATCTCAATCGATTTGCATTGAAATCAAAACGATTAAAACGTTTATTGATTGGTTATGCATTTTGGACGCTAACCGTTTGGAATATTTCATTTTATTCATATCTATCGACAAAAAATGTTTGTATCGATTATATTCAAAAATAGTAATTATGGATTAATACAAATTTTCATGTTATCAATGGGTACACTATTATAATTGGTTTATCATGTATTTAGTTTTGCATTGATTTGTTTTCAATTTTCTGCAATATCAATAGTCTGGACATATCTAATAATGAAATTCAATGAAATTAATTATAAAATTAAGCTAGGTATTTATCTAGATTATTATAAAATGATCGAAGTAGAATTAAACAAACATAGAAAGTTGACTGTAGTAATTAAAACTTTCAATCATATGGTAAGCTATGGTCTATGTATTGTCTATTATGTATCAGTAGTTGGATATGAGATAATGTTGTTTATATTGTATGATAAAAATACAACACTAGCCGGTTCAATTACATTGGGTATTGTATTTGTTATATTGTTTTCAATGTTTTTGATCACTAATCTGATGTGCGTTTGGCTAACCCGTGCGGCTCATCGACCCCGACGACTACTCCAGTCGTATATATGTCGTTCCCATCGACTATCGTATCGACAGAAATGGAAACTCCAGTCAATGATTGAACGTTTGTGTGGACCCGACATTGGGTTCTATTGTTTGGATTTATTTCCAATGAATAACTGGGAGTTTGCTATAATGTGCGTGAATTTCAGTGCAAATCATTTGCTATTATTAAGTAATTTTGGATAAATCAATAAATACTGTATTATTAAATCTTAATAAATGTTAAATATAATACATTTTGTAGTAAATTATTTTTTTTTGGTTAATACTGTATTAGTTATATTATAATATAATATTTAATTTATTAATCAATCAATTGTATATTTGAAAATTATGTGAATGTTGTACACGCACATGTATTTACTATTAAAATTTATAATAAATAATAATTTATTAATTAATATAATTTTATTTTAAACAGCGGCGCCGGCTTTTAAATAAAGAACAAAAATAAAGAAACATTTAAATAATATTTATAAAAAAATATTTTTTTTAATTCATTGAATATACAGTATATATATATTTAAATAGATTTATAAGTATGCTATATTTATTTTATGGATCAGGCTTAAGTAGGGTGTAGAGGGTAAGGCCAAAATACCTCCCACCTCCTACGATCAAGATTTTCGCATTTTACCCCTAGTAGTCTTAGTTTTGTCCAAATTGGTTTATTTTTGTTAATTTTATATTTAAAAAAAACTAGTTATCATCAATTTCATTTATATCTGTATATTTAATTTTGATATAGTTCAATTTTATTCAAATTATTATATAATTTCTAAAATAGTTTATTACCAAACTTACCCCACCTCCTATCTCAACCATGATATAAAATAAATATATTTGTAACTTTGACATATATATATATATATATATTATTAAATAGTCTTATTATATATTGATTATGTAATTAACATTTTAATTAATATTATATTAAGCTGTATATTTTTATTTGATAAAAAAACTATTAATACATATAAAATATTTTATAAACTTAATTAGGTCTTTTTTAATAATAATAATAATAAATCTTAAATTAATTACAACTACAATACAGACAGTAGTTATAAAATATCTTTTATTATTTGTTAGCAATTAAATTGCTAGTTAGTGTTTTTGAAACAGATTTTATTTTATTTATTTTTTGAATTTTTAATATTATTTTAATATTATTGGAAACTCCAGTCAATGATTGAACGTTTGTGTGGACCCGACATTGGGTTCTATTGTTTGGATTTATTTCCAATGAATAACTGGGAGTTTGCTATACTATGTGTTAATTTTAGTGCAAATCATTTACTATTATTAAGTAATTTTGGATAAATTAATAAATACTGTATTAATAAATGTATTTTTACATATTTACTTTACAATTACTATTATAAATGTACAAATAGATATTTGTTTTATTTTAACTTTAAAATTTATAATTAATTAATTTTGGATAGAGTAGTAAATGATTTTGTTATTGATATAAATTTTTTTATTATGTAATATTTAATATAATTATTTATTTGATTTTTATACATTATTTGTTTTTGTAAAATTTATTTAAAAGTATTATTAATAATTATTTTTCATTAATTATTAATATATCAAATATTTTTATACTCATATTAATTATATAAATAACTATTATTATTATTTATTAATATTGATTTATTTTTAATGTATAAGTATAGTGCCAAAATAAAATTAAAAATTTAATATTAATTTAATACAAATAATTACACAATGAATATAATTTACTTTATAAATATTATTTTAATTATATCATATATAAATATATTAATTGATATTATGGATAATATAATATTTTATTTATAATTAAATGATAAAATATCAACTTACTAAAAATTTTAAAAATAATAAATATTAATAAATTTTTGCCTTTGAAAGATTTAATTCTAACATAAATTTAATCTAATTAAAAATGCATTACTAATTATGTATAAACTAAAATATTATTTGAATATCAGCAAGCTAATATTTAATTAATAGTTAATAAATTTTTAATATAATATATATATATATATAGTAGAAAATAATTTAAATAATTGCTAATATTTTAATGGTTAGCATTTTAATTGTTTGTAAATAATTTGTTAGTTAATGTTTATTGTATCTAATAAAGTATTATTCTATATTTAGATATTAATTTTAAATTATTTATAAAAGAAATATTTAAATTTTAAATTTACTTATATTTAAATTTAAATATTTTTATAAAATACTATTTATTTATAAATTTAATTATTTCTAATGCATAAAGATTTTTATTCTCAAATTATTACTAACGTTTATTTAGTTTTATAAAAATACATCATTTATTTATAATATTTATGAATATTGATTATATAATTAACTATTTTTTTATAAATTATTATTTAGAAATGTTTTTTCAATTTCAGATAATATTTCAAAACAAAAATTATAATTATTAGAAAATTTTACTTAGATATAAAAAAAATAATTACAAAAACAAATTAAATTTATTCTATAAATATATTATTTTGGTTGTATTATAAATAAATTATTTTAAGTTAATTTAATATAGATTATTGTAAATTATTAAAGTATAATTTATTATTCATAATTATTACTATTACTATTACTATTACTATTACTATTACTATTACTATTACTATTACTATTACTATTACTATTACTATTACTATTACTATTACTATTACTATTACTATTACTATTACTATTACTATTACTATTACTATTACTATTACTATTACTATTACTATTACTATTACTATTACTATTACTATTACTATTACTATTACTATTACTATTACTATTACTATTACTATTACTATTACTATTACTATTACTATTACTATTACTATTACTATTACTATTACTATTACTATTACTATTACTATTACTATTACTATTACTATTACTATTACTATTACTATTACTATTACTATTGTTATCTCAATTTGTAATATTATAGACACACAAACATACACACAAATAATGGACGAAACAATAATTGAACTTGAACAATTTCTAGTCAAATACTATATATTTGTTTCAAATTTTGACGACTTTATCAACCAAACAATACCTAAACGGCGTTTATTGGGTATATTTGTTGTCCATATGGTATTACTTGTATATAGTCTACGCTTTCTGGTGTCGGGTCTGTCGGGTGAACAATGGATACGGGAACTGGTAGGCGATCCGATGTACATACTATCTGGCAATCGATTAGCATCCTTAATGATAGCCGATTGGGCATTGTTTACATGTTTATTGTATATAATATGGCACATACAGTTTATAATTAGACAATCGTCAATAAAACCATTTGTCGTATATGGAAATATGTTACACATCAATAAGCTACCGGTGCCCAGGAGTTGGTATAAATTTAATCGATGGTCTAATCGGCTATTCCTACATTATCTATATTGGTTACTAACTGTTTTGACTACACTATTAGCTAGTATATTATTTTTAATAATGTTATGGTCAACTATTATATCCGATAATAATAATTTAAATCATCAATCCATACATCAATTACTAGCTATTTCAAGTATATTGATGGGTACAATACACGCATTGATATTTCAACAATTTAGCCATGCAATATTATGTTCAAGTTATGCTTTTTTATCTAGTATATTCAATTATCTAACCATAAAATTTACTGAAATTTTACATAAAATTCAACTAGGTATTCGACTAGATTATTATCCTAGAATACATCATGAATTAAGCAAACATATTGAGTTAAATGGATGGTTAATGAAATTTAATTGTTTGATAAAATATTTCATATTTGTTACCTATTATGTACCAGTAGTTGGTTTTGAGATAATGTTGTTTATATTGTATGATAAAAATACTACATTATTATGTAGACTAACATTGGGTGCTATATTTGTCATATTGTTTACTATGTTTTTGATCATTAATCTAATGTGTGTTTGGCTAACCCGTTCGGCTCATCGACCCCGACGTCTACTCGAGTCCTATATATGTCGTTCCCATCGACTATCGTATCGCCAGAAATGGAAACTCCAGTCAATGATTGAACGTTTGTGTGGACCCGACATTGGGTTCTATTGTTTGGATTTATTTCCAATGAATAACTGGGAGTTTGCTATAATGTGTCTGAATTTCAGTGCAAATCATTTATTATTATTAAGTAATTTTGGATAAATAAATAAATTCTGTATTTAATAAATTTTTAATATAATATATAATGTAGTAAATGTATTTTGTTGATACAAATGATAAAATGTATTAATTGTATTATTTTTTAAATATTTAATCTTAACAGTAATTTTTTATTTTGACCGCCATTTTCTATATATATATTTTCTTATATATAGTATACTAATATATCTTATGCCGCTTAGGTATAGATATATTATTTTTTTGGTAATATTATTGACAGTATCATCAAAACTATATATCAATATATTTATATAGTATTTAACTAAATTATCTTTTATTTTTTTTATTAACAATCTAATCAAATAATATAATTATTATAATTTATATTAATTTTTGTTGTTAAAGACATTTATAATATTTTTAATTTAAGATATGTTTATTAAATTGTTTAATTAGTTAAATATTTCTAATTATTATTTATAAATTTAATTATTTCTATTGCATAAAAATTATTTTAAAATTATAACTAATAATTACTTAGTTTACAAAACATATAAATTATTTATAATAACACAATAAACTAACACTAGTATTTGGTTTACTATCAAACATATTGTATATACACTATTGTTCACAAATAATGTTTGCATTATTTGCTGCCAGTCTACTAATTAATCAATATTTTCGATTAGTTTATCACGAAATTAATCAATCGATAGCATTGAATATTTTTATAGATTATTATCCAGGTATTCATAATCAATTAGTCAAACAAAGATTGGTAACTAATTGGTTGGACAGTGTTAACCAAGTTTTCAAATATATAAATCAGTAGTTGGTTTTGAGCTGATGTTGTTTCTAATACACGATCCAAATACAAAACTAATTGGTTCAATAGTTTTTGTATTTATATTTAGTTTATTATTTACAATGATATTTATTTCTAACGTAATGTAATTTCAGTGCAAATCATTTACTATTATTATGTAATTTTCGAAATAAAAATTAATAACTTTTTAATACTTATATCTAATTTTTAAAAAAAATATTTTTATTTTAATTAATTAACATTTTTGACCACGGAATATCTTATTTATTATTTTATTATAAAATTTTTAATATTAAAAAAAATTAATACCAACAAATCAACTAAATTATATGTCAATCAATTGTGCTGAATGTATAGAATAGTAAATGTTTATAGTAAGTATATATTAATTTTAGTATAAAATATAAATTTACATTTAAATATTAATATTTTCTAATAATTATAACTTTTGTTTTGCAATAATTTATATTCATAAGAAATAAAACAGATATTTATAAAAATAGTTAATTATAAAATCAATATTAATAATATATAATACAAGCTATTTTCAATAAATCTATTAAACAAATAACTTCAGTATATTATTAAATAAAGATAAAAATTTATTAAAGCAAAATCAACCATAAATATTATACTAAATTATAGTTAAATAATTAACAATAATATATATAATAGATTAACATAAAATAATTTATTTAGAATAATACAAACATAATCAAAATATATTTATAGAATAAATATAATTTGATTTTGTAATTATTGTCTTCAAATATAAGTAAAATTTTCTATTAATTATTATATTTGTTTTGCAATAATTTATATACATATGAAAATATACAACATATATTTATAAATAATACTTATAAAAAAGATAGTTAATTATATAATCAATATTAATATGTATTAATTTATAAGTGTATTCAAATCAAAAAATAATAACTAATATTGTAATTAGTAGTTTTGATTTGAGTATAATTTTTGTTTTGCAAAATTTTTCTGCAATTGAAAAACAGATATTTATAAATAATACTTATAGAAAAATAGTTAATTATATAATCAATATATTAATACATAATAAGTCTAATACATAATACAAGATATTTTCAATAAATCTATTAAATAAAATAATTTATTATTGCATATATTAATTATAGCAGAAATTTATTAAAGCAAAATAATCCAAATATATTACACAATAAACAACAATATATTACAATTACTTATAGATGTGTATACAATTAAAACTTATTACAATATTAGACTAATACAACTATCAATTATTTGACAATTTAAACATTAACATTAATAAGCAATAAAAAATTATTAGTATTATATATAAATAGAAATATTAAATAGTTTCAAAAATAACAATGATAATTAATTGAAACCTTTATAATTAAAATAATAATTTTTATGTAACCTTATTAACCTAATAATGTGTTTTTAAAAAACTAAATAGTTATTAGTTATAATTTGAGAATAATTTTTATGCACTAGAAATTTAAAAAAATTATAAATAATAGTTATAAAGGTAGGCTTTAGTATTTGGGCCGCCAATAGTTACAATTGATTAACATATAATTTAGTTGATTAGTTGATAATTTAAAAAAATATATTAACAATTTTATAATAAAATAATAAATAAGATATTCCGTGGTCAAAAATGTTAATTAATTAAAATAAAAATATTTTTTAAATTAGATATAAGTATTATTAAAATTATTAATTTTTATTTCGAAAATTACTTAATAATAGTAAATGATTTGCACTGAAATTAACGCATAGTATAGCAAACTCCCAGTTATTCATTGGAAATAAATCCAAACAATAGAACCCAATGTCGGGTCCACACAAACGTTCAATCATTGACTGGAGTTTCCATTTCTGGCGATACGATAGTCGATGGGAACGACATATATAGGACTCGAGTAGACGTCGGGGTCGATGAGCTGAACGTATGATTCGTACGCACATTACGTTAGAAATAAATATCATTGTAAATAATAAACTAAATATAAATACTAATATTATTGAGCCAATCAATTTTGTTTGTCGATCATGTATTAGTAACAACATTATCTCAAAACCGACTACTGATATATAATTATTAGCGAAAAGCATATATTTGTAAACATTGTTAACATTATCTATCCATTTAGTTAGCACACTATGTTTGATTAATTGTTTATGAATACCTGGATAGTAGTCCAGGCCATCAATGCTATCGATTGGTTAATTTCGTTATAAACTAATCGAAAATATTGATTAATTAGTAGACTGGCAGCAAATAATCCATACATTATTGATGAACCATAGTATATATATACAATATGTTTGATAGTAAACCAAATACTAATGTTAGAATTGTCGATATAATTGAATTAATTGGTTGATCCAGTTATGCATAATATATTGTATAGAAAAATGCAATATTAGTCCAAATGATAAATTGACCATGTTAAATATTTTAATACAATCATATTAGCTAATTTTAGTTTACTAGACAATTGTCTAACATTGTATCTGTTCAATGGTACCAATAGTCTACTACTACTACTACTATTACTACTATCCATAAAACGTAAACCATTAAATAGTTGACAAATTGGTATCAATTGTTTTGTAGTAAACGATTGGATTTGAAATGTTAGTACAGATATCAAAGCATACGCCGATAAATTGCTTATCATAAACGATGCCAATAGTGAATTACCGTATAGTATGTAAACCGTATCGCATACCAGTGCGCGTATCCATTGATTGTCTACTAAACCCGACAGTAGAAATCGCAATGAAAATACTAATAAAACCAAAATCGACACAAATTATACCCAATAAACGCCGCTTAGAAATAGTATTATTATTATTATTATTAATATAATCATAGAAATTGTATATAAATATATAATATTTAACAAAATTTTGTTCAATTTCGTCAACAATTTTCTCCATTACTGTATAATTATTTATTATTATTATTATTATTTAAAATTATTATAATTATTATCTTATACTATAAATATTAATTTTATTATGTCTTATATCAACAACAAAATCATTTACAATACAAGCTCTAATTATAGGCTAAATTAATGTTTTTAATTAAACTATATAACTTTGAAAGTGACCATGACAATAATTAGAGAAATAACAAAAAAAAAAATATATATATATTTATTATACATTTAAAATATTATTTTAGCAAATAAATTAAATTGATTTTGTAATCAAATTAATTAATTAATTTTTTAAATATAAATTTTTTGTTTAAATCTACTTGAACTTAAATATAAAATTTTTAAATAATAAAATGCTATATATTATGCAATAGAAATAAACTATAGTTATAAATATTACTTATAAAAATAGTTAATTATATAATCAATATTAAAAACTATTAATTAATATGTGTTTTGAAAACTATATAATATTTAATTCTTTAATGTATTTATTAATAATAATTATAATTAAATATGAAATAATTATTATAATTTATTTTACGTAAAATCTAAATAATGAAATATATTTTTCCACTAAAATATAAGTAAATATAATTAATCAATACTATTAAATAAATAATATAATTAAACGAATACATTTATTTTACAAAAACAAATATTATAATACAATGTATTTACATATATAATATATTTAAATGTATGCTAATATTAACAATAAAATATTAAAATAAATATTACACCAATATTTTTTCAAAAAACATTTGCTATATTACTACATATGTTACAAAAAAACATAATTATTTATTAGTAACAATAACAAATCTTAAATTACAATTAAATAAAAACTCTAATAACTGATTAAAACATTGAAACCCATACTAATGACAATATGTCATAATATTACAATTACTTTTATAATAAAATATACAATAATAAAAATATATATGTTGTACATACCATGCGTACAACATTTACAATTGTATTAAAATAATAAATAATATTATAAATAATTATAAAATATAAGTTGCGTAACACATACAACAATAGATTTTTTAAAATAAAAATTTACATTTTATTAACATTTAATTAAAATTAATTTATGTAAACAAAACTTAACAATAATATATGATTTCCACTGAAATTAAGGCATAATATAGCAAACTCCCAGTTATTCATTGGAAACAAATCCAAACAATAGAACCCAATGTCGGGTCCACACAAACGTTCAATCATTGACTGGAGTTTCCATTTCTGGCGATACGATAGTCGATGGGAACGACATATATAGGACTCGATTAGACGTCGGGGTCGATGAGCTTCGCGTGTAATTTGTACGCACATTAGGTTAAACATAAATATCATTGTAAATAATAAACAAAATATTAATGCTAAAATTATTGAACCAATCAATTTGGTTTGTCGATCGTGTATCAGAAACAACATTATTTCAAAACCAAACATCGATACATAATAGATAACAAACAATATATATCGATAGGTTTGGTTAATCTTGTTAACCCAAATGGTTAGCAATCTATGTTTTAACAATTGTTTATGAATACCTGGATAATAATCAATAAAAACATACATTCCTATCAATTGGTTAATTTGATGAAATATTAATTTAAAATATTGATTAATTATTAAACCCACAATAAATAATGTAAATAATATTAAATATGATAACATTGTATACAATATATTCGATAGTATACCCAATATTATGATTATTATTATTAGTGGAATTGTATGCCATTCATCAGCACCTATACTTAATTTATCTATATAAGCCAAATAAATCATACATAAAAATGCTAAATTAGTCCATATATTTATTAACCAATATATATAACTTAATAGTAAACGTTTAGCAAATCTACTTTTAGCTAACAATCGTCTAGTATTTAATCGATTCAATGGTATATCTAATAATGTATACGTATTGCGTAATTCATGAAATAATAACCAAATTGACGGTAATTTTTTCTGACAACTACTAAACGCTGATTGTATTTGAAATATTAGTAGTAATATTAGGGTAAACATTGACCAATCGATTAGTATAAATGTAGCCAATTGTCGATTATTAAATAGTTTATACATTGAATCGCATACCAGTTCACGTATTAATTGATTGTTGAAAATACCCGATAATATAAATCTGAAACAAAATACTAATAAAACCGAATCGACAGTAATTATACCCAATAAATGTCGATTAGATATCGTATTATTATTGATATGATCATCAAAATTATATATTACTATATAGTATTTGATTAAAATATCTTCAATTTCAGTAATAATTTTTTCCATTATTATTATTAATTAAAATTACTATTTAAAAAAAAATTATTACTATCTTAATTAATCTTCTATAAAATTTTTAATAAGTAAATTAAAATAAATCAATAAAATCATATAAACAATTTTTATTTAATTTCTATTTTTATAAATATTTGTTAAAAAAACTGTTTGTATCTTAATTTTAAGAATCATAATATAAAACTGTTTATATGTCATCTATAGAAAAAATCATATACTATACAAACTATAGTATAGGTGAAACAAATTATCTATCTATAAATAATAATAATAATTAATATTATTATATAAGTTACCATTGCAATAATAAGTAAAATAACATAAAATATTATTTATAGTATATATATATATATATAGTACGAATAATTTATTATCATAGATTACGTATCATAAGTATAATTGATTTTGTAATTAATTAGTTTATTTTGATTACAATTATTTTAGAATAATAATAATAATTTTTATTCAATAGAAAATTATGAATATTATATATATTTTTAGTATTATTTAGAGAATACCAGTTCACTTGTTGCTCAATTGTTTGTCTATATAATTATAATTATAATTTTGTAATTAGTTTATTAGGTTTTTAAACTATATTAAGTAATAGTCTCTAAATGCACCTAAAAATGATGGGAATAACAACAAAATTAATATAAAATAATTAAACAAAATGAATCCAATGTTGTATAAATGACATAAAGTATATATAGTATATATATATATAAATTAGGTAGCAAAATAGGTGATACACGTATTTTTGCTATAACATTATTTTTTATTAATAGATTTAATAGATTTAGGAAAAGTATTTGTTAATAATAAAATTAATATTAACAACTTTATACTTTATTAAAAATTAATATAAATAAATTTTATGCAAAATTACTTAACAATAATAAATGATTTGCACTGAAATTCACACACATTATAGCAAACTCCCAGTTATTCATTGGAAATAAATCCAAACAATAGAAACCAATGTCGGGTCCACACAAACGTTCAATCATTGACTGGAGTTTCCATTTCTGGCGATACGATAGTCGATGGGAACGACATATATTAGGACTCGAGTAGACGTCAGGGTCGATGAGCCGCACGTGTAATTCGTACGCACATTAGATTATAGATAAACATCATTGAAAATAAGAAAATAAATATAAATGCTAAAAATATTGAACCAATCAATTTTGTATTTCTATCGTTTATTAGGTACAACATTATCTCAAAACCAATTATCGATACATAATATGTAGCAAATATCATATATTTATATAGTTTATTAACATTGTATACCCATTTACTAAGCAATCTATGCTTGATTAATTGTCTATTAACACCTGGATAATAATCCAATAGAACATATAATTTTATTAGTTGATTAATTTCCAGAAATTTAATAATAAAATAATTATTAACCAATAGTGATGCTGAAAATATCGATAATATACTTGAATAATATAATTGCATATATAATAGATTCGATAGGAATCCAAATAATCCAATCAATTGTTTGGTAATGGTATTAAATATTGATACCGATTCCGGTTGATCTATATATGCTAAATAAATCATTACCGTTAGTCCATTGTTTGTCCAAACAATTATTGATCTGAATAGATATTTCAATATTAAAAGGTTAGCTAATTTTTGTTTAGCAAATAATTTGCGTGTATTGTATGGATTCAATGGTTGAACGATTGGTTGTCTATCGACTTGAGGATAGCCTAAACCATGAAATAGTTGCCAAAGTGGTTTCAATTGATTTTTTTAATAATAATAATAATAAACTCCAATTGAAATGTTAGAAATAATACCAATATAAATAGTGAACAATCTAGCATTACCATCGATGMTAATTGTGAATTACCATATAGTATGTACATTGGATCGCATACCAGTTGGCTTATCCATCGATTGTCTACCAGTGCTGATACCAGATAACGCAAACAATAGACTAGTAAAATCAAATCGGCAATTATTATACCCATTAGGCGGCGCCGCTTAGTTGGCTTATTGTTGTTATTATTATTATTCATATAATCATCAAAATTATCAATAATTAGATAATATTTATAAAACATATTTTCAATTTCATCGATAATTTTGTCCATTTTTTTATTTAAAAAAATACAATAATATTATCTATTAATTATTAATRTATAATTTAAAAATTAAATGTTAGTCTCAAATATTATATGTTGTTAAAAGTTTTTAAAATGCAAATAATTTAATATTAATAATTCATTTACAATAATATTTAAAATAATTTGATAATAATAAAGTTTTTATTAATATAGAAAAAATTATTTATAATATAATTAATAATTGATTTTTTTAATAATTATTAGCTTTTAAACTATATTAAAATAGAGATGATTGCCTCTAAATGCACCTAAAAAATGATTGGAATAACAATAAAATTTATATAAAAATAATTAATTAATTGAATCTATTGTTATTTACATGTCATAAATTATATATATAAATATATAGATGTCAAAATAGGTTATACACGTATTTTGGCAATAACAAATTTTTATTATTAGATTTAATAGATTTTATTATAAATTTATAAAGGTATATTTAAAAATTATTTATAAAACACAAGTTTACTAGTCTATTGTTTGTCTAACTAATTATAATTGATTTTGTAATTAAGTTATTATTATTAGCTTTTAAACTATATTAATCAATAGAGATGATTGCCTCTAAATGCACCTAAAATATGATGGGAATAACAAAAAAATTTTAAAAACAAAATTATTAATTAATTAAATCCAATGTTATATATATGACATAAATTTATATATAGATATAAATTTAGTCGCAAAATAGTAGATACTCGTGTTTTGACTAAAATTTTTTATTATTAGATTTAATAGATTTTATTAAAAAATTTATAAAGGTATAGTTAAATATTCAATTAAAATTTATAAACTTTTCAACCTCATCAAGTAAATTTTAGATCATTTTTTATACAAAGTATAATATTACATATACGCAATTTGTATTGTAACAAAAAATAAAATAATCATTTATTTGAAATTTAAAAATAATTGATAAAAATATTAAAGATAAATTATGAGTTATTTTAAATATTTTAAAAATTATTTAACTTAACTTAATTAATTTTGTTTATTAAAGCTTATAGAAACATACTTTTATTTTTTTGAAATATTATTTTTATTTAAATATTGATTACTAATTTTTTTTAAAAATTATATTTATAGTTGGAGTAATTATAAAATTTTTAAAAATTTTTAAACTAAAATTTTAAAATCATATTTGTATATTTAGTTAGCTTTTTGCTCTATAATTAATATTATACTATTTTTTAAGTTAAAAATATGCAATAATATTTGTTATTTAATAAATTTTACTTATATAATGCATTATTATTATTATTATTTTTAACTATGAAACCTATTATTATAATTTATGTTATAATAAATTATTCAAAAAAAATAAGAAACAATAATAATTTTAAGATTAATTAAGTATATGAATATATTTTTTTTACTAAACAAAAACAATAATAATAATCTACATATAATATATTATATAATTATTTTTAAATATATATATAATTTTATTATTTAGTATATATTATAAAATATTATAATTTATATTAACAAAAACATTATTATTATTATTATTATTACTATTATTTATGAAATTAATATCACACACACACACAAATATAGATACAGTAATATCTCAATTAATAAATTATGGATTTATTATAATTATTATTAATAATATATTTATTAATATAATAATAACAACATATAAATTGGAAAAAAAAATATTTTTTATGTACATTTTTTTTGTTATAATTTTTTATACATATTCAATATTATTGCCTATTTTTACTGAAAAATTTTTGTCTAATAATAAAAACAATAAATAAAAAAAATAACCGGTAGTATCCAAAAATGGTAAATAATTATTGTTTTATTTTTTTTATAAATTGTTTATATATAATATATATATATATATATAAATTACCGGTAGTATTGTATATATACCGTATAAATAAATATATATATATATATATATAAATTACCGGTAGTATTGTATATATATATACCGTATAAATATATATATATATATAAATTACCGGTAGTATTGTATATATATAAATAAGGCAAACTAAAAAATTAATAGCAAAAATTTTATTTGCAATTTATATATATTTAACAAAAACACACATATATATATATAATATTGTTTTAGCGATTCAATTTAAAAACATGATTAAACAGTTAAATTTTTTAAAATTAAATTTTCAATTATTTAGCTTGGTAATAATAATTATAGTATTAATTCACCAAGCTAATTGTGGTAGACGCATCAATCAAGCTGGCCTGCAATTGATTAAACTATCCGAGGGGTTTATGCCCAATTATTACTATGATCAAATTGTATGTATCTAAAAAAAAATTATCATGTTAAATTTTTAATAATTTTAATTTTTTTATTGCTGGGACCGTTATGTTGGACTCTGGGCTATACAACAACAACACCACTAACCTACAGGGTCTGAAAACAATAGGCTATGGACACGCTTGCAAATGGCAAGGGTGTGGCCATATTAGACCGCCCCTAACCGAGCACCAGGCTACCAAATTGTTGATAACTGATCTGGTTCAATTTGAAAAATGTGTCAAACAATTGGCACCTGGACTCAACGATAATCAGTTTGCAGCCGTATATATATATATATATACATATTTACTATACATAGTCTAAAGTTATATATACAATTAATTAATTTTTTTTTTGCCCCCACCCCYACACCCCACCCCCACTTAACTAGTGTGTAGACTTTGCCTTCAATATGGGTTGCGGTGCATTCACCGGGTCGTCAGTGTTGGCCAATATCCGGGSCSGACGYTGGCAACAGGCGGCCGACTCGTTTCGCCAGTATAACCGGGCCGGCGGWCGGGTAATTGCCGGACTAACTGTCCGCCGGGAAAGGGATCGTCAATTGTTTTTGMGACGTTAACACYACCCCTCACCCCCACCCCCCCACCCMCCGAAAAAAAACAATTGTATTTAATGTTTATTTAACTTATGATTTTTTTGTTGTTGATGTWATAAATAGTTTATTATTTATTATATAWATAATTGTTTTTTATGTGTTTTTTTTGTTGTATTTATTTGTTTATTTATTGCATTTATAATTAYTAATAAACTTTATTTATTATAAGATAATATAATAAATATTATATATAATATATAGTATTAGTATTTTGTTGTTGTTTTATATAAATAGTTTAAATAAATAAAATAAACCTATTTTATCAAGGATGTTTTTTAAATTTTTGTTTATTTTTTTSTAGATAATAAWATATAWATATATATATTTATAAATATTTCAARCAATATCCTGGGTTATTGTTTTATTGTTGTTTTTGTTATTATTATTATTATTATTATTTAATAATTAAATGTAAATAAAGTTATTATTATAATAATATTATTATTATATTAAATAAAATTTTTATTATAAAWCAAAATTTCAAAATTAAACATTTTATTATTTGATTAATGATTTTTTTTAATTATAAWATGTTTTCAGATAACTTGTAAATTTAATATTTTCTAATAAATTATTTAATTTATAATAAAAAATAGATATTTTAATATAAAAGTACTTTATTTATTGACGTAAATTAAAATAGTTTATCAAAAAAATAAAAACAACTGGTTTTTTAACATTTTGATGTATTTATTGATTATTAATTTTTTAKMATTTTATAAAAATTATTTCATTAAATAAATTGAATTTTTKTTATRTTTTATSAAATTTWTTAAATACAATTAATAAATTGACAATTAAAATCATTTTTWATTTAGAYTTATAAATTTAATTAATTTATTTATTGTCTTATAGTAATATTTTTATAATAAAAAATTTTATCTATTTAATTTAATATATTGTTTAATTAATATTACACAAAAAACATATAAGATAACAATAGAAAACTACTAATTAATATAAAGTGAATCATCAGTGAATTCTAGATTTTTTTGCTAAATTAAAAAAAAATATTAGATAAATGATCATGCACACAAATGGTGAAAAAAATATAAGTTTAATTGACTTATATATATATATAAATATATTTAATACAAACATCTGCTGCACTCAAAAAATTTAATAATAATAATAATAATAAATCTGTTAAACATAGGTAACTGATAAACATAATCAATTAATTAATTAAWTAGATAGCTAWGATAAATAAATAATAATATAAATGTACATGGGTACAAACTAGTTAGTAAAAAAAATTAGCTATATAAATGCTAACATCGCACTAGCATTTATTATTAGTATATTAAATTWTATTTTATTTTTTAGTTATATAAAAAATATTTTCAAAMAAAAAAAACAATATGCAGGTGTWTGCCATTATAGYCATAATTTCGGCAGCCCTGGCCATGGCCAGTGCCCGTCAAATTAACGGCAACGGTATCAATTTGATTAAGCAACAAGAGGGTTTCAGGGCCGATTTTTATTATGATCAAATTGTATGTATTTTTTTTAATAAAAATAATAATTTTTTACCATGCTAATAATTTTAATTTAATTTATTAATTTTTTTTTGTTAAATCTACTACTACTACATAACCAGGGTCTCAAAACTATTGGCTACGGTCACGCTTGTGTATGGCATAACAATTGCAACGATATTCATCCGCCCATAAGCGAGGCCCAGGGTACCCAGATTATGATGCAGGACCTGGTTGAGTTTGAAAATTGTGTMCAGGGTGCCGCACCCAATTTGAATGATAACCAGTTTGCTGCCGTATGTATTAAAYAYTTATTTTAGTTTTTAATTTTTTTTATATCAAACACTAAAAATTATTATTATTATTATTAGTATTRAATTTATGCTAGTTKTAAAATAGTTATCAAATTTATAAATWAGGTAAAATTCAKCATTWTTAATATATTTATTTATTTTTAATTTTTYATATATATTTTTTTTTAATTTWWAAAAAGTCATTAACAACACTWGTTCAAWATTTTAATTAGTRTTATAGTTATAATCAATGATAAATATTTAGTATTAATTATTATATTACAGTTTTATTTTTAATAATAATAATAATAATAATAATAATAATAATAATAATAAGTATATTAAATACAGTAAATATTTAGATAATATTTATGATAAAACCTAAAAAAATAATTAATATTTTTTAATCTAAATATTTAAATAATATAAACTATTATTTATGTAAGTAATTATTAATATTAATTAAAACATTACAGTTTTTCTATAATTAWAATAATWATTATTGTTAACATTATTTTTATTATTTTTAAAAAAAATATTATTAAGATATTTTTAATAACAATTTTAATTTTTTTTTAATTTTTTTTAAAAAAAAACTAGTGTACCTCATTTGCCTTTAATATGGGTTGCGGTGCATTTACCGGCTCACATATACTGTCCAATATACGGGCCAACAATTTCAATGCCGCRGCCACCGCTTTCAACGAGTATGTCGTAGCCGGCGGTCGGGTCATACCGGGTCTGGTCAACCGTAGACATGCCGAGGAGGCACTGTTTAGAAGCTAAACTGTATTATTATTATTACTGAAATAAATCAAATTTATTGTAAAAAAAATTAATTTAAAAATATAAATAAATAAATATTATTATTAATAATAAAGTGTTTTTTTTTTTAATAAAATAAATAGTATTTAAGATTTTTATATATAATTATAATATTATTTTTTTTGATAATTAATTAATTTATTTAGTTTATTATATAATTATTGTCTAATTATTTTTATATTATATCTTTTATATATAGTACTATTAAAATATATAAATATAAATATAAATATTATATTAATTTACTAATTTATATAATGTATAAAACAATTGACTATTGTTAGATTACAGCTATATTATTATATATAATGATAAATTTATTTTTTGTTTTAAATGTATTAATTKTATATTATAGTTATGACCTTGTTTTTTTTGTTAAATAAATTATTAATACAATATATTTTTATGTAATATTGAGTTTATTTTAATTTTCAACTAAATTTATTTTTTGTTTAAAACTTATTGTATTTTTTCAATATATATATATACCGGTATATAATGAGTTATTTTTTGACACATTTTAACAATTTTTATGATATATTAATTACATAATACTAGAAATATATGATAATATTATAAAAAAATAGACACAATGTYTACATTTATTATGATAAAAATAATATTAATTTTTTTATTATATATAAATAATATTAAGTATTATTTAATCTTAAAAATTTTTAATCTTGTATTAAAGTTTAAGTGTTTTATTTTTTTAAAAAATAATTATTTAATTGATTAAGTTACTCATATGATTTATATATATATATATWTAATAATTAATTAAATATATATATATATATTACATACACTAATTGATAATAATTTTTTATAGACTTTAAACATAAATTTTTTTTAATAAAAAATTATTATTTACTATTAATATCCTAAATGTAGTTAATAATTATAATTATCATTATTTTTTCCTAWTATTAAATTTTATRTAATGATATAATCACTGAAAAATTAATATTAAAAATTTTTTGATTATTTATTTTTCATAAATTTACTAAAAAATAAAATAAAAATCAAATCCTTATTAATATGTCATTGAAAATCATATCCTATTTATATATATATATATATATATCCATAAATGATAATTAATATTATTTTATATTATCAATAATACATTATTATTATTATTATTATGAAAATTATCAATTATTGTGTAATAATAAACTTAATACTAAAATTACTAAATAAACTACATTATTGTTGCTATTTTTYTTTGATGATAAYAAACCTAATTAWAGTTGTTTTTTRGGGATAGTTATAATAGATATATTGATAAATATATTTTTAATTAAAAAAAACTATTAAAAAATTAATTTAATAACAACAACAATACATGTGTGATATATATACTGTATATATCAAATAATTTTAATTGATAAAATTTAGGTTACATTGTATAAATTGTATATAAATAATTAATTTTATTTTTATTTTTAAAAAAAGTAATTTTAGTTTATTGAAAAAAATTAGTAAATTTATTATTCAAAAAACAATAGCAAAAATAATGTGGAAATCGCTAGCACTGGTGGTACTGGTGGTCGTCGGTTTGGTGTCGGGCCGTAACATCAATACAAGCGGACGTAATCTAATCAAACAGTTTGAGGGTTTTCGGGCCAACTTTTACGGSGACCCAGTGGTACAGTAAAAAATATTTTTTTTTTAATAGATGGTTATAAATGGGGGGGGGGTTCAATGAAATTTCTAAAAAAAATAAATAATAAACTAATAGTTTTAAATAAATTTTTTTTTATAAAAAAAATACTTAATTAAAATTTTTTTTTATTAAAATTGGAATTGTCTTCTCCAATAGTATTAATTATTTTCCTAAATAWAAWTATCTATGATTTATAAGTTARTTATTTTATTAYAGTTTAAAAAATTTTAAATTAAATTTTTYACCTAAAAAAWTATACATTTTGTTTAAACTAATAATAATATTTATTAATTTTTGTTGGATTTTTTTTTAACTGTCATTTTATTTAGGGTATCCGTACCATTGGCTATGGACATAACTGTAAGGCTCAGGGATGTAATAGTATACATCCRCCCATAAGCCAGGCTCAGGGCGATGCACTACTAACCCAGGATTTGGTACAGTTTCAAAATTGTGTCAATCAAGGCGGCTCCGGGACTCAATGATAATCAATTTTCGGCCGTAAGTAAAAATTATTATTAATTTTTTATAAAAAAAATAAAATATAATTTTATCATAACTATTTTAATTTAAAAAATAAATAAATAAATATTTCATTAAACTAAATAAAATGTATCAAAAATAAAACAAACAAACAAAAAAAATACATTAAACAAAATGAAAAATAAAGTTTTTTTTAAAAAAATAATAACTTTATATATATATATATATTAAACAAAATTATTATTATTATGATATTTTTTTCTAACTAAATAAATTAATAAACTTAAATAAATTATATATTATTTAAAAAATTCAATATATATTATTAATATATTTATAATTATATATAAGTAGTTATAAGTATTTAATAATTAATATATATTACATACACTAATTGAAAATAATTTTTTAAATTTTTTTATTTACTATTAATATCCAATAAGTAGTTAATAATTATAATATATTTTAAACAAAATTATTATTATTATGATATTTTTTTCTAACTAAATAAATTAATAAAATATTTATAATAAATTAAATTTATTATATTTATAAAACTTTACAAAATGCAATATACGGTATACTATATATATATAGATTAATATATTAATTAATTAAAATATAAATATTGAAAATTATTAATTTTTTAAAATTTATTATTATTTATTATTGTAGCTTGTATCATTTTCATTTAACGAGGGTTGCGGTGCCCTACAAACATCRACCTTGCTCCAATATGTCCACTCAAAAACTGGTCRGCCGCGGCCAACGAGTTTGGCAAATGGGTTTACGCCGGCGGTAAASKAYTRSAAGGACTGGTCAAACGTCGGGCCGCTGAACGGGCATTGTTTCTCAGTTGAAACCACAYAAAATACTACCGTTCCCACCCCCACCCCCTTAAACCCAATTACCCYATAATAAACTAACTATAAATATTTTTTTTAACTACATGAGCAACATAATAATAGATACCCAATTAATAAAAAACTAAAAATTTGATATTAATATTTTTTAAAAAAAATTAATAAATAATTATAATATATTAAAACAATATATATTGTATTAAAATATATATATTGATTTTTGTTTTTTYAAAAATAAAATAAAATAATTTTTTTGTAAATTAGTTTGAAAATAAAATTTTATGTACATTTAATTGAAAATGTTTGATTAATTTATTAATAATGATATATAAATGATAATATAATTATTTGAAAAAAATTTATGTATTTTTATTTATTTAATAATGATTTTTATGATAAGATTATAAAAAAAATAACGGAAAAGATAACAAAAATAATATTAATAATAGTAAATAAAATAAAAATTGTTGTAAAAAATGATATAATTAGTAGTTTTTTATAGATATAAAGTTAATAACTTGTTTTTTTGGTTGTGTTATTRTATTTAAAATCCGGGTTAATATAAAAAGTTAATATAAAATTTTTTTATTTAATTTTTGTTGTATTATTTATCAAAATTAGTCTAAATATTTATAATTAYATTTTAACTTTAAATAGTGCAATATTTATTTTATCAGTGTTAACTATTTTATATACAGTATTTATTTAATTATTTTATTTACTATAAAATAATACATTAAATWATTAAAAGTCAAATTAAATATATTAATTTTCTTATAAATTTATAATTTTTAAAAAACACATTTCCATATAAATTAATAACAATACATATTGCAATTAATAATTGATACAAAAAATAAATAAATAATATATAAATTTATTTTGTATAAAATTTTCCACCTAGATTAATTTATTAACTAAGAAATAATATATCTATTAAGCAATATTTAATTTAAAGTGTTTACAMAWTTTTTWTACAATAATATATATATTAAATTGTAAATTTCCACTMAAAAATATCAAGTTTTTTTTATWAAAAAAAAGTTTATTATACTTTTAGTGTCAAAACAATAAAATAGTTAATCATAATAATTAATTGATAWWATCAAATGTGTATTTAATAATTGACGTAAATATCAAACATATTTTTGTTTGCTAATCGTTTTTGATTTTTTTTGTGTGTATAAAAGCATATTTTTTTAATTAAATTTTTATTAAAATAAAAACTAGTTTAAAAAAATTAAAAACTATTATTATTATTATTATTATTATTATCAATAATAATAGTAATAATTATTAATAATGTGGAAACAAATACTAACTGTTTTATTGTTAGCATCGGGTCTGGTATCGGGACGTTTGATTAACACGACTGGCCGTAATCTAATCAAACAATATGAAGGTTTTCGGGCAAACTTTTATGGCGATCCAGTGGTTAGTCTACTTATATATCTATATATATATATATATATATATAAATTATAATATAAATTATTGATTTTTTAAATAATTATTATTTATTTATTTTTTTTTTTAAAATTAACTAGGGTATACGCACAATTGGCTACGGTCATAATTGCGATGCACTGGGATGCAAAAATATACATGCACCCATTAGCGAGGCTCARGGTAATACCTTATTGACTAGTGATCTGGTTCAATTTGAAAATTGTGTTGAACGATTGGCACCAAAATTAAGTGATAATAAATTTGCCGCGGTAAGTTTTTTTTKAAAAATTTATAATTATTAATAAATTTTTTTTAAAAAATAATCTAAAATTAATTATATTGTATTTGATGTTTGGCTAAGCTATTTATAATTTGTTAGTAATAATGTTATTAATTGWCAAATATATTAAGCAATTTAATTGTTACAGTTTTTTTGTTATAATTTAATACATGTATTTGTATAATAGAAAAACATATATTTTTTTAAAAAATAAGATTTTAGATATAAATATTTTACAAACAAAAAATTTCAAATATTATTAGCTAATCAAAACACACAATTAATTAAATTCATTATTATTATTATTGAATATTAAATTATATGATAGATTGTGACAGTTAAATTATGTTTAGCTAAATATTTTAATTTATTTTTTTTGTGTTGAAAAAATTAGTCTAAATTTTTATTTATAATTATTATATTCATAATTATATTCATATGAAAAACTATAGTATAGTACTTATAACTACATTATATGAATTAATTTTATTACAACAACAAAAATCTAAAAAAATAATACTAATTAATAACAATAATAATCTAGTAAATAAATTATATTTAATTATTAAATTCATAYATACATACATATATCAACAACAACAACAAATTAATAAATTTATATTTTTTTAATTTCTAACTTATATTTTTTTAATTTCTAACTTATATTATTTAATTTCTAACTTATATTTTTTTAATTTCTAACTTATATTTTTTTAATTTCTAACTTATATTTTTTTAATTTCTAACTTATATTTTTTTAATTTCTAACTTATATTTTTTTAATTTCTAACTTATATTTTTTAATTTTTAACTTATATTTTTTTAATTTCTAACTTATATTTTTTTAATTTCTAACTTATATTTTTTTAATTTCTAACTTATATTTATATTAAAATATTTATTTATTTTTTAAAATTTAATAATACATTTAATTTATTATTGTTATTATTATTATTATTATTATCCATTAAATAGTTGGTATCGTTTAGTTTTAATCTGGGATGCGGTGCCCTGCAAACATCTACCCTGCTCAAGTATGTCAAAGCTAAAAACTACTCGGCCGCGGCCWACGAGTTCGGCAAATGGGTTCACGCGGGCGGTAAAGTATTGCCCGGTCTGGTCAAGCGTCGGGCCGCCGAAAAGGCCCTGTTTCTCAAGTAGACTACACCCACTCACCCCCCCCTATCTATAGTCTACATGAGCTACCCGAGTATATATATATATCTATATAACAAAAACAAAAATTAATTAATTAATTTATAAGTAATTAATTTAAATTTTATTTGTTTGCTAATAATTTGTAAACAATTTTTTTTTTAAAATAATAAATAATTTTCTAAATTGTAAAATATTATCATTTATTAGTATTATTAAAAAAAAAAATTTTAAAGTAAAATTTAGTACTACTATTAATTTTGTTGTTGACAATTTATAATAAAATTTACAATAAAAATTAATTTTATTTCATTAAAATTTTTTTTTAATAAATTGTTAACTAATATTTTTTGTTAAATACCTATTAATGTTTAATAAACTATTTTTTTTTAAAATATCATTTTAATTATTGTTAAATATTTATATTAAAAATTTTAGTTGGGTTAATTGTAACAGTCATTAGTATAAAATAAACTTTATTTATTTAAACCTAAAAAATTCTATACAGTTTAAATATTACAGTTTTTTTATTAAAAAAAATTTATTAATTGTTTCAATGAATTAATAAACTAAAAAAAACATTTAAAATTATTTAGATTAGCAGTAAGTTTGTAAGTTAAAAATTAAAAAATTACTTATTAGTATTTAATTAGTAAATATATAAATTAAATAATTCTAATTTTTGTTGAACAAGTATTGAAATTATTTTATAATTTTTATTGATTAAGTTTATTAAAGCAATTCAATTATTACACTTTTTATTTAATTTTAGAAAATTAAATTTTTAAGTATGCAATTAAATAATCTTTTATATGTATAATCTAAAATTAATAAATAATTACAAATATTATAATATTAAGTTAAAACAATTAATAATTATTAGAAATAACAAAAAATTATTATAATTTAATATAAAATTTTTAATTATTAAAAAAATTGTTTTCAAAAGTATTAAATAAAACTAACATAATATATATAGTATAAATATATATATATATATTTAAAAATACAAAATATATTTCATAAATAAATAAATAAAAATTTTGGTGCCAAACTTTTGACACAAATTTAACCTTGCACAATTTATGCTCAACAATGCATTTTTAACTAGGTGATTTGCTAAAAGGTGGATGAATATATAATTTATATATATATATATATAGATGAAAGTTATCATAAAAATAAACAATTATATAAAAAAATTATTTTAATGCAAATAATTTATGTAAAAGATAAATATATATATTTAATTTTTTAAGTTATGTTTTAGTTTAGTTATAGTGATTTTTTTTATTAAATCAAATAATATTTGTAGTTTTATTACTTATGTTACCAATTATACAAATATTAAACAAAACAACATTACATAATATTTATTTAGAAAATAATTATAATAATAGCTGTATTAAATTAATTGCTTATTATAATTGATTTTTAATTGACATTTAAAAAATATTAATAAATTTAAATTACAATTTACATACCAAATAATAAGCTGTTTATAAATGATATGCAAAATTATTTAATAACAATAAATGATTTGCACTGAAATTAACGCATAGTATAGCAAACTCCCAGTTATTCATTGGAAATAAATCCAAACAATAGAACCCAATGTCGGGTCCACACAAATGTTCAATCATTGACTGGAGTTTCCATTTCTGGCGATACGATAGTCGATGGGAACGACATATATAGGATTGGAGTAGACGTCGGGGTCGATGAGCTTCGCGTATGATTCGGGCACACATTAGATTGAATATAAATAACATTGAAAATAAGAAAATAAATATAAACAATAAAATTATTGAACCAATTAATTTTGTTTGTCGATCATTGATTAGAAACAACATTATCTCGAAACCAACTATCGATACATAATAGATAGCCCATACCATATATTTATAGTATATATTAATTTTATAGATCAATGTTGTTAGCTGATTATGCTTGATCAATTGTCTATTAATACCTGGATAGTAATCTAAAAAAATATCCAATCGTATATGGCGATTAATTTCCATAAACAATTCAATCAGATAGCCATTAACTAGTAGACTACCCATGAATAATGAAAATATTATTGAATAAGATAATAGGGTAAACAATAGATTGGATAGTATACCCAATACTATTGTAATTATCGATGATAATGCTAATGATGATGATGATGATGATCCAGTGTATCCATATATATAGGCTAAATAAATCATGTATATAAACCCTAGGTTAGTCCAGACAACCATTAACCAGTACAGGTATGTCAATAGTAGACGATTCAGTAATTTTAGTTTAGCAAACAATCGTCTAGTTTTGTATGGATTCAATGATAACAATACAGATATTAGTCTGGTATTAGTAGTAGTATTAGTTGTATTCAAACCTAATTCATGTATTACTACCAATAAGGTTGTCAATTGTCTGGAAATGTATTGCCGATGACATGTTATAAACACAAATATAGTAAACAGTGACCAATCGGCTATCATAAATGCCGATAGTTTTGTATTATTATTATTATTATCAAATAGTATATACATTGGATCGCATACCAGTTCACGAATCCATTGTCGGCCAATAATACCCGACAATAGATAACGCAAACAAAATACTAATTGTATTAAATAGACAAAAATTATACTAATTAAACGCCGTTTAGTTATTGGATTATTATTATTAATAAAATCATTGAAACCAGTTATAGTCATATAGTTTTTTAAAAATGTATCTTCAATTTCATTAATAATTTTGTCCATTATTATTATTAATTTATGAAAATCTTATTATTATTTAATTAATGAAAATTTTATTATTATTTAATTAATGAAAATCTTATTATTATTTAATTAATGAAAATATTATTAGTATTTAATTAATGAAAATCTTATTATTATTTAATTAATGAAAATATTATTAGTATTTAATTAATGAAAATATTATTAGTATTTAATTAATGAAAATCTTATTATTATTTAATTAATGAAAATCTTATATTTAATACAGTTATACAGTACAAAAAGTCAAAACATAAGCTAATAATAATAATAATAATAATAATAATAATAATAATATATTTTTATTTAAATTATATTTCACTGTGTAATTAACTAAAATTATTGTAAACTTGTAAACTAATCACATCAACAATAACAATACAAACAATAATATAATAACAATAGAAAAATATACATTATTATGTATATATATATATATATATATAATATTATGAAATAATATATTTTATTTCTAATTTTCTTTATTAAAACAAAATTATCATTGATTTTCTAATTAAAACATTAATATCAACAATAAAAAATAATATTTATTAATTATATAAAATAATTTATTATGTTTAATGAGTATTTTTAGTAATTTTGTAAAAAACAAATTTACTGTACTATAATATATTTTGAATTATAATAATTATATTGTGATTTATCATTTGATTTTGTAATTAATAACATGAATTTTGTGTCTAAAAAATAAAACATTTTATATATATTAAAATAATTAGGTGCAAATATACATTACAATTAATCACAATTACTATATGTATGGACTGTTTATGTGATTTTTATATAGGTTTAAAAAAAACTATTGTTAAATTGTAAACAAACAAACCAACAAAAAATCTATGAAACTAATTTAATCTATTGTATTAAATCAATAATTTATATTAATAATAATATTGTTTAACATATTTATGTGAATAATTATATATTTAAAATTACAATTAATAATTAGAAACTTAAAAATTTTTTCAAAAATATCAATAACTAAATTATTATTATTATGAAAAATAAATTTTTACAGATTTTCTATTATTTTTTTTATTATTGAAGATTACTTTTTAGTTTATTAATTAAAATATCTTATTAGTTATACATATTAGTTATTRTGCATTTGATATAAATAAAAAAAACTTATATATTTATTAATGTTAGATTTAATATTACAAATTATTTAATTGCAATCTTAAAATTTAATTTTATAAAATTAAAAAAAAACAATCAATAAAAATAAAAAATTAATATTGTTGTTAAATATTTATTTTTGACCAGAAAAAAATATTACCTAATAATTGTTAAATATTTATATTAATAATTAAAAATAATAGATGGATTAGTTGTAACATTCATATTATAAAATAAAATTTATTAATTTAAACATAAAAATTTCTAAACAGTTTAAATCTTACAGTTTTTATTTTTTTATATAATTATTTATTTATTGTTTCAACGAATTACTAAACTGAAAAACATTTTTTTAAAACTTTTAATTAGATATGTTTGTAAAATAAAAAATTACTTATTATAATTATTTTTAGTAAATATTAAAATAAATATTTAGTTAAAATAATTTCATAGATTTTTATTTATTTGTATGTAATTTAAAAGTAATTATTTTTAAATCTTTATATAAAAATCTCCAAACAGTCCAAACATATAGTAATTGTGATAAATTGTATTATTATTAGACCTAATATTTTTTTTAATATAAAACTTTATTTTAGACATTAAAAAAAATCAAATTATTAATTACAAAATCAGTGATAAATCTACAAAAAAAGTTATATTATAATTTAAATATATTATAGTACAGTAAATTATTTTTACAAAATTACTAATAATACTCATTAAACATAATAAATTATTTCTAAATAAAAATATTATTATTTTTTTTGACATTAATGCTTAATTAGAAAATCAATGATAATAAATTTTTAGTGAAAATTATATATTATTTAATAAATCAATTATGAAATAAATTATATTATTTTATACTATATTTAAATACAGTATATATATATATTTCTATTGATATCATATTACTGTATTTAATGTAATTGTTGCTATGGTTAGTTTTAAGTTACTTTTAAGTTTTTTAAGTAAAAATATATTATTAATATTGTAGGGGAAGTGGGGTATTACTGACATTTAGGACTAAGCTAAACTAACTTATGTAAACCAAATCACTCGGTAATATACCACCGGCCCTTACGGTTGGGCTCTCAACCCGGACGGTTTCGTGGTGTGTGGCTTAAGGGGCGAGCGGATCCCCTTGTTCCCCGACATGGTCGGGTAACTCTTACTATACGGGAGTAACCTCGTTCATGTTTATAATAGTTGACAACGGACATGTCATTGGGTATGCAATTACCTTTAGGATAGGTTACCTTATAGATAGATTACCATATACGTAGGTTGCTTTATAGGAGTTAACCCATAAGTAGGTTATCATATATGTATGTTGCCGTATAGGTAGGTTATCTTATAGGTAGGTAAACATACAGGTAGGTTATCTTATAGATGGACTACCATATCGGCAGGAAACTATAGATAGGTTACCGTGTAGTTAGATTACCTTATAGATAGATTACCATATAAGCAGGCTACATTATAGATAGTTTACTATATGAGTAGGTTCCTTATAATCAGATTACAATATAGGTAGGTTATCTTATAGGTATGTCATCCTATGGTACTGCATACCCCAGTGTCTATGTCGTTATTTCATTAGGTCCTCTCGTAGGTTCACCTGTAGGTTCTCTCGTAGGTTCACCCGTAGGTTCACCCGTAGGTTCACCCGTAGGTTCACCCGTAGGTACACTCGTAGGTACACTCGTAGGTACACTCGTAGGTACACCCGTAGGTTCTCTCGTAGGTTCACCCGTAGGTTCACCCGTAGGTTCACCCGTAGGTTCACCCGTAGGTTCACCCGTAGGTTCACCCGTAGGTTCACCCGTAGGTTCACTCGTAGGTACACTCGTAGGTACACCCGTAGGTTCACCGATAGGTTCACCCGTAGGTTCACCCGTAGGTTCATCCGTAGGTTCACCCGTAGGTTCACCCGTAGGTTCACCCGTAGGTTCACCCGTAGGTTCACCCGTAGGTTCACCCGTAGGTACACTCCTAGGTACACCCGTAGGTTCACCCGTAGGTACACCCGTAGGTTCACCCGTAGGTTCACCCGTAGGTTCACCCGTAGGTTCACCCGTAGGTTCACCCGTAGGTTCACCCGTAGGTTCACCCGTAGGTTCACCCGTAGGTTCACCCGTAGGTTCACCCGTAGGTTCACCCGTAGGTCCTCTCGTAGGTTCACCTGTAGGTCCTCTCGTAGGTTCACCTGTAGGTTCTCTCGTAGGTTCACCCGTAGGTTCACCCGTAGGTTCACCCGTAGGTTCACCCGTAGGTTCACCCGTAGGTTCACCCGTAGGTTCACCCGTAGGTTCACCCGTAGGTTCACCCGTAGATTCACCCGTAGGTTCACCCGTAGATTCACCCGTAGGTTCACCCGTAGGTACACTCGTAGGTACACCCGTAGGTTCACCGATAGGTTCCAATAAGAGTTCGGGTGTGAGACGCCCCCGTATACGGTACGGTGCCGGAGTTCCCATAATAAAAATATTTACTTACGTAATAGTTGTTTAACGTCCGCGTGGTTGTGGATGTATTCTGAAGGCGTCCCTTAAGATGTCCAACGATTGGTCCGCGAGGGTAGAATAAACACACAAAGTAATATGCAAATACTTTTATTAATTCACTTGAAAGTTGATACACAAGGTATGACTCCAAATGGAGAACTGATTTTGGTGTTTGAGAGACACCTCTATTTATACTAAAGTGTACGTGAGGAGAAAGTGTGTCACATTGAGTCAGGATTTAATCACTATTAAAACTAGGAGTTTACTATTCACTTTTTTATATAACATTTCAGTGCATTATTTTAACACTGCAATATTGAATAAAAACAAAATAAAACTCTGTTAAAAACAAGGTGTTTACCTTTAGATTTTCAATATAACATTTTAGTGCTTTTATAAATTTTTAACAAAAAATAATGATAATTTTTGCAATAATTTTTCAGAGAAAAATAAAACAAAAATACATTACAATATAATTAGTAAATACAACCTTGGCTTCAATATAAATAATATAAAATTATAACAAACAAAATTTCAATACTTTAATAAATACATGCAAATGTTTATTAATTATAAAATATCGTTTATTTTGTTTGTTATTTATGTGTTGTATAATATAAGGAAAAAATTTTAAAAAATTATTTAATAATAATTTCTAAGTGCATTTTGAATCATAAATTTTGACCCACTATTGCAATATTATAATATTATCTTGTATTTTGGTAAATTGATTGTATACCTGTAATAAATATAATAATAATTTTTAATTATCAATTAAATAATAATAATAATAATTATGGATAAAATTATTAATGAAATTTATGATACATTTGTTAAAAACTATATAACTTTAATAATAATAATAATAATATTATATCTAAACTACATATATTTGGTATAATTTTTGCCTATATATATATATATGTATATAAAAAACAATATTTGTTTTTTTTTTGAATTTACTATAAATATTATTATTGCAAAACATTGATGTAATAAATATTGAAATTTTTATCTTAAGAATAATTATTATTATTAATATTATTAAGAAATCTAATTACAAAATCAATTAATATTTAAATTAAATAAATTTTATTAATTTTATATTTATCATCATTTTTATAATAAAATTATTATTTTTGTCTATTTTTACATTTTAAGTTTAGTTGAACTTTGAATTTTCAAACGCTTACATGAATATATATATATATATAAGTTAAAGTAGTGTTAATATTATTACAGATATTATTTAAGCTCACTTAAATGCTCACTGCTCTATAAAATAGATAAAATGGCGGTCAAATTAAAAAAAAAATTTAGTTAAAAAATTTTAAAGTTTAGAATTGTTTAGAGCATCAACAATAATATATGATATATCAGCATTATTTTTTTATTTTTTTATTTTTTATTTTTTTAAAAAAATAATGGCAGCAATTGTATGATTATAGTTTGATACCCCCAAATGACTATAGTTGAAATTATTTTGTCATATTTAATCATTAGATAACATACATTACTAAAGTTGGGTATAATTTGTCATTTTGTCATTTGATACCCTACATAACAATAATTAATATATATATGTTTATTTGACCAGTTTTTAATTTTTATTATGTCACTACTGTATATAGCCGCTATAATTATACAAACAAATTGTTTTCAATCTATTTATGGTATTCAAGTTTTTTTTTCTGAAAATGCTATCAAGCATACTTTACTGGTTATTATTAAAAAAAATAATTTTATACAAATATATTAAATTGTAGATCAATCGGATATATATATATATTATATAATTATATTAAATTGAGATTAATATTTTTGAGATTACTTATTATTTTAAATTTATTGTAGATTTATTTTTAACTGTATTTTGAATGTCAACTGTATTACTGACAATAATAATAATAATAATATTTAATAAAATTTCATAATTAAAAAAAATAAAATAAAAACAAAATAAAATAAAATTATGTTATGAWACTATTTTTTATTATTCTAAGTATTAATAAAAATATAATATTTATAATTCTTATAATTTATAAGAAATATAAATATTTTATAGAAAATAGTTTCATAACATAATTTTTTTTATAAGTTAAGTTATAAACCTATATATTTATTAATAAATTATTAATTAAATAGAAAATTATTATTTTTCAAAAACTTATTACAAAATCAATAATTATTATATTATTTTATATTAGCATTAATTTTTAGTTAATTACAATAATTTATGCGGATGAAATATATTATATATATATATATTATTTTTATTAATTATTTATAATTTTTTATACTATAGTTTGATAGAAATATTTTATAATTAATTGTAATAATACTGTCAAATAGTATAGTTTATAAGATAATACTAAGATATATATAAATATAAATTTTATAATTATAATAATAATTATTATTATTATTATCAAAAATGGACAAAGTTATCAATAAAATTGAATTAATTTTTGTTAAATCCTATATGATTTCAGCAAATAGTTTTGATGACTATCTAAATGCTAATAATGCTAATAATAACAATCAGCGTATTATAGGTTGTATTTGTGTCGATACTGTTATAGCAATCTATTGTCTTAGGTTTCTAGTGTCGGCTATAGTCGGTCCACAACAACAAAATCAATTGATTCGTGCACTGGTAGCCGATCCTATGTATACAATTATATCCGATAGCCGATTGGGCACTATTATGCTTATAGATATGGGATTGTTTACACTGTTTGCCTATCTAACAACGCAGTATATATTCAATCATGCTAATAATCATAGTAAAAGAAAATTATCAAGTCTATTTAAATTATTAATCGATCTGGCTAATAATGGTCGCCAATTAGTTTTACCATTAAATCGCTATAACCAGGAACAATTAACTAGAAAAACAACCAGGCTCAAAGTTTTAGTTTTAGATTATGGTTATTGGTCGCTGCTAGTCTGGACAAATTTATGGTCAATTTTATTGCACTTGATTATTATTAACAATTACTATAGTAGTAATCATATATCATCCATAGGTAGAGATGGGCAAATAAAAAATTTCTAATAAATTTCCCTGAGAAAGTTTCTAGAAAGTTTCTTATGAATAAATTTCTATAGAAATTTAACTTTATTATTATACTATGGGATCCCCATATCTATAGCTATTGTAATAAGATATAAATAATGAAAGGGAGATATACTACTATTCATATAACATTATACTATACATTACTATACAAAATGCGATACCTATTTGTAAAATAATTATAATTATTTAATAATAATCAATTTTCTAAAATTTTAATAATCATTTTATTATATATATATATATATATATATATATATATATATATAAGAATTTAAGATAATTAAATAAATTAATTTTTACTTGAATTAATAATTATAATATTAATACTAATATTTAATTATTACTTGTAAAACCAATGTATTGTTAAATAATAACATATATCGAGAAAAACAAAATTAACCATGGGGATCCCATAGATAGAAATTTCTTTTACAAAAACTTTCTAGAAATTTCTCTATTATTTTATAAATTTCTCTTTTTTGCCAACACTATCCATAGGCTATAAATTAGTACATCTAGTATGGGGTACGCTATCAACAATCGGTTTTACACTATTAGCCTATTCGTTGTTATGTTCAGTATTTTTATGTTTTTATTTGATAACAACATATTTGCGATTAAAATTTAAAGAAATTAGTTGTCAATTAATTTTCTCGGGCTATAATAATTATGACCATATTTGGAAACAATTCATAAATTATACGTTATTAGCTGRATTAGTTAGGAAATTAAATCAAATWTTTARATATGCATTGTTTGATATTTATTATATATCAGTRGTTGSCWTAGAGATAATGYTATTTCTAATCAATGATASMAATACAAAATTAYCAGGATCAATATTTTTAGCATTTATGTTTTCAACGTTGTTTGYAATGATATTCATTATTAATCTAATGTGCGCTCAAATCAACCGCGAAGCTCATCGACCCCGACGTCTACTCGAGTCCTATATATGTCGTTCCCATCGACTATCGTATCGCCAGAAATGGAAACTCCAGTCAATGATTGAACGTTTGTGTGGACCCGACATTGGGTTCTATTGTTTGGATTTATTTCCAATGAATAACTGGGAGTTTGCTATACTATGYGTTAAYTTTTGTGCAAATCATTTGCTGCTATTAAGTAATTTTTCATCAAAAAATTGAATCAACTTATTATTTTAGTAGTTAATGTAGTAATAATTTAATTAAGTTTAATTATTTATAATTAGTATTTATTTATTTTAAATAATTAAGTCGTATAGTTATATATTAATAAGTTAATTTAAAAATTCTTATATAAAATACTAAAATTATTAAAGTATTATTATTATATTTTAATTTTGTAAAGTTTAAATATTCATTTTTTTTAATTATTCAAATTCAAATATATAAAAAATTTTCCAAAATTATATTTTTTTTTTAGTAAATAGAATAACTTTTAATTAAAGTTTTATTAAGTTTTATTATTAATATTAATAGACGAAAATAATAAAAATTTAATATAATTTTTTAAAATTTTTTATTATACTTTAAAAAAATAATCTTATATAAAGTTATTGTAAAAATTGACCGTACATATTAATTGATTTATAAATAATTTTTTTTATATAATTTAATGATCAATTATATTAAGCAATTTAATTTATTTTTTAAGTTATTTGTTTTTTTAAACGTTTTAAGTAATGTTATCTTTTTAATATTTGTATATTTTTTAAAATTACATACACATCAAATAAATGCAATTTTGTTTACTTTTATTTTATTTTAGCAAAACATTAGATTACGTAATTTTAATATAATTATTAATCTAATATATTTTCTTTAAATATAAAAATTAAAAATAATGAAAAAAATAATTAGTCTAGACATCAAATAAGCGCTATTATTATAACTATTAGTATTATAACTAATTTATACTGTATGTTTCTATATATATATTACTCTATTATAATTTTTAAACATTTAATTATTTATTTTGTTGTTGTTGTTGTTGTTGTTTTAGTTAATTTGTATAATAAACAACAAAATCTTTATATTTACTATTGAATTATTTAAATTAAAAAAAATTATTTTATATATTATAATTTTTAATATATTTTATTATATATAAATTAGTAATAAATCTAGTTTTTTAGTTTTTATTATAGGATATTTATTTATTTATTTATTAAATATTTTCTACATTTTTTTTTCTACATAATATATTTTTTTAAAAGTAAATTTTAATTATGACAATAAGTTTTTTTAAATATATATATATATATATTATATACAGTATATAGGAATCTGTCATATCATAGACATTGACAAACATTATAATAGTATATATAAATTTTATATACTTAATGAAATTCATTGTCAATATCTATGTTAAAATAACAAATAACTAAATGCAATGACAATAGTATATAAAATAATTTCACAATAATTAATAAAACAAAATATTTATTTAACATAAAAATACATTGTTTATATTTTTAAAAAAAAATATATATATATATATATATAACATAAATATATATAAATATATATATATATGTATATATATTTGAATTTAACAATAAAATTGAAATGAATATTTTATAATCAATTTTTCCCATTAGTTTTTTTAAGTGTTTATAACAACAACAGAAATATAAACATAATTTAGATTTTTCAGATTATACAGTATATACAGACAGACAGACAGACAGACTTATAAAATTCAGATACGTACTCCTTTCAGGAGTTCATAATGAAAAACAACAATAAATTAACTAAAATAAAATTTACTATTGATTGGGAAATAATATTATCAAAAAAAAAATTTATTAATCTATTATAAAGTATTTTTTTATTAAAATCATATATAAAAAAATTTTTTAAAAAAATAGTATAAATATCTGTATAATTCTAATAGAAATTTTATAGTTTAAAAAAATTAAAAAAAATTTTGTTAACTTGCTTGAAATTTTTTTTTTTTTTTAAATATTTTATTTAATATTTTTATAAACAAATAATAATAATGTCTAAACAAATACTAACTCAACTGTTGTTGGTGTTGTTAGCATCGGAAGCACTGGTAGTAGTAGTAGTAGTATCGGGACGTTTGATTAACACTGCCGGCCGTAATATAATCAAACAATATGAACCATTCATACCCAATGTTATGCCTAATCCAACAGTAAGTTGTATATACAGTAAATAATATGTTTTTCTGACAAAATAGGTGTCAATGGTTTATTAATTTTTTTTCCGTATATTTATTATTATTAATAATAATATCTAATATTTTTTTTTGTTGAAATTTTTTAGGCTACTCAAAAAGTAGGCTACGGTCACCTATGTAAGCAGCGTGGCTGTACTGAAACAGGCTATCATCTGCCTATTACGCAAGCACAGGGAGATGCCATATTAACCAAGGATCTGGTACCAATTGAAAATTGTGTCAATGGTTTGGCACCAAATTTAAATGATAATCAATTTTCAGCGGTAAGTTTTTATTATTATTATTTTTATTTTATATATATATATAAATTTATATATACTATATATATATATACTGTATATATATATAAATTTATATATACTATATATATATACTGCATATATATATACTGTATATATAAATTTTATTATATAAATTTTTAAAATTTTTATGAAATATTAATATTATAAAGAAATTAATTTTATTTTTAAAAAAAATAATACTTTTAATATAATAAACTTTATACAATACTACTACTACTACTAATAAAAATAATAATTTAAAAATTAATTATATTTATATCTATTATATTACTACACATATGGAATTTAATGTAATAATTTTTTTTCAAAAATTTCTTTTTTTAATACATTTTACTTACAATTATATTAATAATAATAATATTATTATTTTAATATTAATTTATGATTATATATAGTTAGTGTCGTTTACTTTCAATGTTGGTTGCGATAACCTAAAAAGTTCAGCCCTGCTCAAATTAGCCCTGACTAAAAACTACTCGGCCGCGGCCAATGAGTTTGGCCATTATGTTAAAAGTAACGGTCAGGTATCGATCGATCTGGTCAAACGTCGGATGGCCGAAAAGGACCTGTTTCTCAAATAGACAACAACTACTACTACTACTACTACTACTATTACTACTATAATATGGTGTATACCTGTGCTATCTATATATGTATATATCGGTATATATATTATTTCAAAAATGCGAATATTTTAATTAAAAAAAATAAAATAAAATGACACTTGTTTATTATTTTATATATTAGTTTATTTGTATTAATAATAATAAATACTGATTTTTTTAAATAAAATGTTTTTTTTATAAATATTATTAAATATTAACTACTACTAAACCCACTTTGATATGATGACTACCTGTTTTATATATATATATATATTATTTCAAAAAAATTAAAATTTAATTTGAAACATTGGTTTATTTTTTTGTTTAGTGGATTTATTAGTTATTAATTATAGTAAATACAGTTTTTTTATTTAAATTAAATTTTTATATTTTTTTTATAATTTTAAAATTGTTTATAAAATTTTAATATAAATCTTTCTCTCTCTCTCTCTCTCTCTMTATATATATATATATATATATATTATATCAAAAAAATACTAAAAATTTTTAAATAAAATTAAAAAATTTCATTTAAAACATTTGGTTTATTTTTGTATAGTGGTTTTATTAGTTATTAATAATTGTATTAGTATTGTTTTTATTTTTAATTAAATGTTTATTTTTATTTTGTTTTTAATAAAAATATCTAAAATATTTAATTTTTTTTGTTTTGATAATTTAATTAATAAATTAATAATAAAAATATATTATAATAACTACAATTAAACTAAATTAATGTTATAATTTATACTACTTTCTATTAGATATTCAAAAAAAATAATAATCATATTTTAACTGAAAATTTTATTATTATTATATATTATTTCAAAAAAAAAAAATAATTACTAAAAAAAAATATTTAGTTAACACAAAATACATAGTTTGTATTTTAATAAACTTGTGCTAATATTACAGATATTTTTATAGTTATTTTTAAAGTTTATTATACATAAAAAAAACCTAATTTTTTTTTAAATAAAATTATTGTAAAAACTGACCATGCATATATATACATATATATAATTTTTTAAATAGTTTTTTAAAAGTTAACAAAAAAGACAAAATATTTTTAAGTATATATATATATATATATCTAAATATAATTATAATAATAATAATAAACTATAGATTTATCTATTATTAATTAAAACTAAATATATTTTATCAAATTTAGTACATTATATAAAATTATTTAATAATAATAATACTGTCACTAACTATATTTGAAAATAAAAAAATTTACATTTAAAAATTACAGCTAAATATTTTTGTTATTATATTATAACTATATGTAAATATTAATATTTTATAGTAAAATAAAATAAAATAAAAATTATTTGAACCACTTGTTTGATGTCTAGTTATTAATTTAATAATAAGTTTTTTTTCTGTGTATTTTAATTCAATGTTTATATTTTTAAAAAAAACTTAAAATTTAATTACAATTTTTTTTATTAATTTGATAAGTTGACTAAAAATATTAACATTAAACAATTATACATAATTTTTTTATAATGTTTTATTTATTTAAATACTATAATATTTCCCACTAGTCACTATTATAAATAATTCAAAAAAAAAATCAAATAATAATTTTCTATAATTTTTTAATATTATAATTAAACCAGTTGAGAATGCTAGAAAGCATTTCCATACGAACTCTTAATTAAAATTAAAATCAAATAAATCAGTATAACAAACTAAACTCAATTATAATCTTATAAGGTATCAAATGATTCAGTATAAATAATAAACTCAACAATAGTCATGTGGGGGTATCAAATGATTCAATATCACAAAATATACTCATTTACATTCATGTGAGGTATCAAATGAAGCAGTATAAAAAATAAATAATACTGATCTATTATATTTCATTTTTTGTTGATTTATATAATTCTAAACGTTGGTTATTTTTAACAATTTACTTTGGCCGCCATTTTATTTGTTCCCGAAAATTTAATGCTATCTAGTTATGCATGTTTTTCATGCTTTATTTAAATCTATAGTCAAAAAGTTTTCTTACATATTTTTTAAAAAATTATTTTAGACCCAATTTTCTTTATGAACCTGATGAAATATCAAAAATATTAATATTGATTTTCATAGCTCATTTTTGATGTTTTATCAATATATTGTGAAATCAAAAATTAATTTTTCTGGGGTGACCGGACAGATAGACCGACAGACGGACAGACAGACAGACATATAAAATTCAGATACGTACTTCTTTCACGAGTTCGACTGATAAAAAAAACAACAATAAATTAACTACAATAAAATTTTTGCTACAATTAATATTATTATTTAAAAAAAATTATCAATCTATTATACAGCATTTTTTATTATATTAAACACACATATATAAAAAAAATTCTAAAAAAAATTAGTATAAATATGTGTATAAATCTAATAGAAATTTTATAGTTAAAAAAAATTGTTAACTTGTTAAAAAAAATTATTTTTTGAAAATTTTTATTTAATAAATATTATTAGATAAAAATAATACTTATAATACTATTAATAATGTCTAAACAATTACTAACTATATTGATGTTGTTGGTATTGTTAGCATCGGATGGACTGGTAGTAGTAGTAGTAGTATCGGGTCGTTTGATTAATAGTGCCGGCCTTAATATAATCAAACAGTTTAATCATGGACAGGTAGATGCCACATTAACCAAGCAACTGGTACCTATTGAAAATTGTGTCAATAGTTTGACACCAAAATTAAATGATAATCAATTTTCAGCGGTAAGTTTTTATTAATTTTTATTATTATTTTTGCGTAAAAATACTGTATATATATATATTAAATTAATTTATTTAAATTTTAATTTAAAATTAATAAAAAAAATTGTGAACTATTAATATTGTATAGAAATTTATTTATTTTTATTTTTTTTAAATAGTTTTTTTAATAATTAATAAACTTTATACAATACTACTACTACTAATAATAATAATACTGTAATAATAATCTTAAAAAAAATTAATTATTTTTATATTTATTACTATTACTGGACATTACTAGAATTTACTGCAATAATAATTTTTTTGCAAAATTTTTATAAAAATAATTTTATAATACATTTTATAATTACAATTATTATTATTATAATTCTTATTATTAATTTATTTGATTATTATTATTATTATTATTATAAATAGTTAGTGTCGTTAACATACAGTATTGGCTGCGCTAACCTAAAAAATTCATCCCTGCTCAAATTTCTACGTATGAATAACTATGTGGACGCGTCCAATGAGATCGTCAAATGGAATAAAAGTGGCGGTAAAGTAGATCCCGAACTGGTCAGGCGTCGGGTGGCCGAAAAAAAACTGTTTGACAAGTAGACTACTACTACTACTACTACTTTAATATGGTGTATACCTGTGCTATCTATATATATATATATATATATACCGGTATATATATTATTTCAAAAGTGCTAATATTTTAATTTTTTTTAAAAAATAAAATTTAATTTTGAAACACTTGTTTATTATTTTTTTATATTAGTTTATTTGTTTTAATAATAGTAAATAATGTTTTTTATTTAAATATCCTACTACTACTACTACTATTACTACTACTACTTTAATATGGTGTATACCTGTGCTATATATATATATATATACAGGTATATATATATATTATTTCAAAAATGCTAATATTTTAATTTTAAAAAAATAAAATTTAATTATGAAACACTTGTTTATTATTTTTTTTTATATATTAGTTTATTTGTATTAATAATAGTAAATAATGTTTTTTTTTAAATATTCTACTATTACTACTACTACTACAAATTGTTAGTTGCTAATAAAAAATAAATATAATTTTAATTTTTTAAATTTTGTATTATACTATATTTTTTTGTATTTATTAATTTATTATTATTATTATTATTAAAAATATAAATTATAGACAGGAATCTGTCATATCGTAGACAATGACAAACATTTTTTTATACTATTTTTATTTAATGAAAATTCATGATATGATTAATAACTAAAAGTTAGTGATAAAAAAAATATAGAATAATTTTCAAAATAATTTTTTTTAGATAAAATATTTAGTTAAAAAATTATGTTTTTATTTTTAAATATATATATGTATATATATATATTTGAATTCAACATGTTAATTTTAACAAATTAATGTTGAGTTTACAAATATAATATTTAAAAAAAACAAACATAATATTTTTGCATAAAAATATATAAAATAATAATTTTAGTTTTTCTAATTAATTCAATATTTATAGATTTATATTTAAATTTTATTTAAATTTAAACTATAGTACTATTTTTTAGATAGACTTAAATATAAAGTTTAAGTTTAAATTTTTTTTAACTAATAAAAATATAAATAGCATATTAATAATAAGCCTTGTTAAAATAAACAATATAATAAATATATATATTTTTTTAATTAATATTTTTATAATAATTTAACAATAATACTGAAATTAAAATAATAAGTTAATAATAAATTATATAATCGTTTTATAACATTAATTAATTTTGAAAAACAACTTAATTAACATTATATTTATTTAATTGAAATAGTTTTAAATAAAATTTTAACAGTTAATAATAATTTTTATTAATTATTACAATTTATTATAATAGATACAATTAATTTGTTAATTAAAATGACGGATATCATATATTATTTAAATAACTATATTTATTATAATAAAATAGTTAATTTATAACTGTAACAATTATTAATTTAGATTATTATAAATTATAATTTATAATAAAGTATATACAATATATATATATATATATATATACATATATATAAAATACTAAAAAATAAAATTTTAAATCTCAACAAATAACTTTTTAATAACTTATAAAATATTTATATTATACAAAAAAAGAAATCAATTTTAATTTGTTTATACAAATAAATAAATTATATAAAGTTTTATTACTTATCATTACTTAGTTTTATTTAATAAACAAACAAAAAATATTAATAGATAAATATTACTATTACTACTACTACTACTGTTATCAAGTGCATTGGGTTTATTTTGACCGCAATGTAATTTATAATTTATTATTTATATAAGTTAATTTGACCTTGATCAATTTTTTTTTTCAGGATTTTACTTTAGTAATAATGTATTACAAAAAAAAACAAATTACATATAATTTTGTTTTATCAACTTGTTTATCAAGTATTATAATTTATAATATAAATTTTATATGTATTATTGTTATTATTATTTCGAGATAATGTCATTAAACTAATCAATAACAACAACAAAAATTATAATAACCTTGATGTTTTCAAATTATCACAATCAATATAGTTATTGCCGTTATATATATATAATATAGAGTATATAAACTGATGAATAAATAAAATACTAAATATTTATATATAAAATTATTTCAGCTGAAAATAAAACATTTAAAGTTTTATAAATTAAGTGTATTATATATTTTATAAATTTATAAAAAATATATATATATTAAATAATGTTAGATTTAATCTATACATTTCTATTTTATCCATTAATTAAATGGACATTGATTTTAATAGCAATTAGTTATGCAATTTATAGGTAAATTATTTATCATAATTATTAACATAATTATAAAAAAAAAATATTATAATTATATTAATTATTTTAATTAATTATTTTAATTTATATAGATATTATTCATCCAAATGTATACATTGGGAACAACAGGGCGTCCCAACAGCATCGGTAAGTTTGTTGACCCGATTTTTCAAACCATGGCATATATGGGAACAGGATTTATACMWSAAATACGGCAAACTATTTGGTGTCTATGAGCTAACCCGTCCCGTACTTTATCTATCGGATCCCGATTTGATACGCGATGTTTTGGTCAAAGATTTTCATAGTTTTACTAATCGACGGGTAATTATATATTTATATATTTTTTTATAGATAAATAATAATAATAATTACTAATTAATTAATTAAATATTTATTTATTTTTTAACAATACAGAATACAAAACATTTATTATTATTATTTATTTATATAATTAATTTAAAAATAATAATAATAATTACTAATTAATTAATTAAATAATTAATTTATTTTTAAATAAATTATATAAATCATTTATAATTATTTATTTTTATACTTAATTTTAAAAAATAATTACTAATTTACAACAACAAC
>NW_026533195.1:1402500-1490000 GCF_028296485.1 Oppia nitens | reverse complement strand
ACCCGTTTTATCAAACCATGGCATATATGGGAACAGGAGTTGTAYGTMAAATATGGCAAACTATTTGGCATCTATGAGCTAAACCGTCCCGTACTGTATCTGTCGGATCCCGATACAATACGGGATGTTTTGGTCAAAGATTTTCATAGTTTTACTAATCGACGGGTAATTATATATATTTAATTTATTTTTWTTTTAAAAATTACAAAATAATAATAATTACTAATTTATTAACATTTTTAAATATGTATTTTTTAACAATACATTATACAAATCAATTATTAGTATTTTTTGTTTATTTTATTTTTTAAAAATAATTACTTATTAATTAATTAAATATCTATTTTTTAAAAATACATTATAAAAATCAATTATTATATTTATTATTATATTTAATTATGAAAAAAATAATTTATTAATTAGTTAAATATCTATTTTAGTTTTAATACATTATACAAATTATTTATTATTATTATTGTTTATTTGTATATTTAATTATAAAAAATAATTACTAATTTATTATTTAATTATCTAATTTAGTTTAATACATTATACAAATCATTTATTATTATTTTATTTGTATATTTAATTATAAAAAAATAATAATTAGTAATTTATTAATTAAATATCTAATTTTTTAACAAAACATTATAAAAATCATTTATTATTATTATTATTTTTTGTTTATTTATTTAAAAAAAAAATTAATTAAAGAAAATAAATACCGGTTCCGACCCGATAATGGACAATATGGTGGTAGCATTGCGTGACGACAACTGGAAACGGGTTCGCACTGTTATGTCGCCTACGTTTACCACTGGAAAACTCAAACAAATGTTGCCCTTAATTGATGATTGTTTGCAAAATATGCTCAAAAAATTTGGCTACAGTTTCCCAGTCGGCGAGTCGGGCGTCGGCGATATGAAACGGCTGTTCGGCGCCTATACTATGGAAGCTGTTATTCAGGTAGCGTTCGGTACCCGAGTGGACGCCCTGTACGACGAGGACAACCCTATTATAGTCAATGCCCGGTCGCTGTTGAGCCGTAATATTCATCCGAAATTTTTTGTMATAATTTTGGCCCCAAAACTGGCAAAACTGATGCGACTGTCGTTTTTCGATCAAAATGTTATGAAATTTTTCAGTCAACTGACCCTAAAAATTATTGACGATAGRAAACGACAGTTAAATAGTAGTAGTAATAGTAATACTAATGATGACAATAGTAGTCAAAAACGGGTCGACTTTTTGCAGCTAATGCTGGATTCAATGGCAAACAGTGGYAGTARTAGTAGTAGTAGTAGTGATGTCGGMGCCGGCGATGCTGACGATWTGATTARTAATAATAATAATAATAATAATAATAAAGAAAAATATCAGGAATTTTCAACAAATTCAACGGAAACTTTTGAAAAATGTATTTTATTTTTTTAATTAGTAGATAACTAACTAATAATAATAATAATATTATTAATATTATTAACTAATTATGAATTATTTTTTTTGTTGACAGATCTAACAAACGATGAATTCATAGCCCAATGTGTATTGTTTTTCATTGCCGGCTACGAGACAACAGCTAATACCCTATCGTTGACTATCTATTTGTTGGCCAAACATCCCAAAGTACAGGACCGGCTCCGGACGGAAGTCGACCAATATTTTCAACAACACGTTAGTGTTTTATCAACAAAAAAAAAAATTTAAAAAAATCAATTAATTTTTTTTCTAATAATYATATGTTTGATAAACACCTACAGACTGATGGTGTGGTCGACTACGATGTCTTACATTCACTGAAATACTTGGACGCAGTCATACAGGAAACCCTACGGCTATATCCGGCCGCACTGTTTCTCGAACGTGAGGCCAATACGGACTACAAGTTAACCATAAAAGATACCAGTGTTGGTGGWGGTATAGATGGTAGTGTGACCATCAAACARGGTCAATTAGTACAYATGCCTATCTATGCCATGCACCGTGATCCGGCCAAYTTTGTCGATCCCCTAGAGTACCGTCCCGAACGGTTTCTGCCCGATAATATAGCCCATCATCCCTATGCGTACGTACCGTTTGGTGCCGGACCGCGCAATTGTATTGGTATGCGTTTGGCACAAATGGAGGCYAARCTGGCACTGGCCAACGCAATTCACRGCTACCGTTTCCACGATACTGGGGTAAGGGATAAGTGTTTTAAAATGTATATRTCTGTGTGTGTGTGTGTGTGTGTGTGTGTGTGTGTGTGTGTTTKWTATATGTGTGTGTGTTATGTGTGTGTTATTATATATGTGTGTATTATATATGTGTGTGTTATATATGTGTGTGTTATATGTGTRTGWGTATATATATATATATATGTGTGTGTGTTATATGTGTGTGTGTTATATGTGTGTGTTATATGTGTGTTTGTTATATGTGTGTGTATTATATATGTGTATGTGTTATATATGTATGTATGTGTATAAATGCAAAATATTATATATTTTTTCAAAAAAATAAAAATAAAATAATTTAATATTTATTATTATTAATTTACAGAAACCACTGGAGTTTTTCAATAAYCCSAGCTCTATGTCACCRAAATCCATATCCATTAGAGTTGAAAAATTGGTTTAAWWTTTTTGTAATAAATTAGTAATTTTTTTAAAAAATTAATTWTTTCAAAAAAAAATATTTATATAAATAATTTWAARTMTAGTTATTATTTATATGTATATAGATATATATTTTAAAYAWAACCTTGAAWTWTWATKYATGTGTGTGTGTGTGTGTGTGTTATTATAATAATGGTAATATAATTTGTTAATAAATTAATCATTTATATTAATGTTTAATTATAATACACTTGTAACAAATAACCTTGATTATTTGTGTGTGTGTGTGTGTATAAAATTAGTTAATATAAGTGTTTTATTAATCATTTAAGATAACAATATAAATAATTTATATCTAGGCTATTTTTTACTTATTTAGTTTGAATTAAATAAATATAGTTATTTAATTTTTAAAAAAAATAAAATTATATATTTTATTATTAGGTGTGTTATACTAAAAGTATAAACTATTATAGAAAATGTATTGAAAGAGAGAGAGAGAGAGAGAGAGAGAGAGAGAGAGAGAGACAATATCCAGGATTTTATATACAATGATTGCATGCACTATTTTGAGAACCCTTAAACTATGTTTCTCTCCATAGATGTTGGTTATACTTTTAGCATATTTTTAGTAGTTAAAAAAAATAAATAAACGATAAAATTATATATGTGGACAGTTTTCGTACACATATTATCTGTGTTATTATAGAAAATCCCATAGAAAAATATGTGGCCCGTCTAATATCTCGGGTTATTTTACTCGAAATATTTTTTCGGCCACCGATTATTAGAGAGAGAGAGAGAGAGAGAGAGAGAGAGAGAGAGAGAGAGAGAGAGAGAGAGAGAGAGAGAGAGAGAGAGAGAGAGAGAGAGAGAGATATATATATATATATATATTAGTAATTTTTTTTGTCTATTATTTGTCATAAAATAAAATAAAATATTTAATATGATATTATTATAAAAGCCTTTATAAATATAAAGCATTTTTACGTTTACTAATATTTATAATGATTTTTAATATTTAAAAAAAATTATCTTTAAAAACTTGAAACCTAAAAAAATATTAATTATATATAGTTTAATTACGTAAAAATTATTATTTTAGATTTTCTGTATTATTAATATTATTGTAAAAATTTAAAAAAAAAACAATTTAGATTTAAAATATTTATTTTTTTAAATTAAAATAATAATTGTTTATTACAAAATGTTTATATAATATTTTCTAATAGAAATTTTTTTTATGATTACCAATAATTATTTAAAAAAAAAACGTTAAAATGATTATTTTTTTTGAAAATAAGTTAAATTGACAATGACATTTTAAATAAAAACTAATATTTTAATTATGTTTAATAAGAAAATATATGGTTTTTTAATATATCATATTTATAATTCAATTTATTTAAAAAATGTTTTTATATATTATCTAATAGAAAATTTTTAATGATTACCAATAATTATTGAAATAAAAAAATTAAAAATAAAAAAAAAATTATATTAATAATAATTTATAGTAATATTATTTTAATTGATTTATTTTATTGTAAATAAAATTTATTTAAAATCTATTGTATATAATATTATATAAAATAATAACAATAATAATAATAATAATAAATTTCTAGGAAATATTTTACAACTACAGTATAATATCTGTGTTACTATTTTTAGTTATAATTTTTTTTWAAAAAATTTATTATATAACTATCATATCTTATATATATATGTATATTGAAATTTTAGGACATTATATAGTAAATAGTAATATAAATATATATATATAATAATATATATCAATAGATATATTTATCTGAATTTTTTTTTTTTTAATTATAAATCTATTAATTTTTTATTTTGTTTATAGTAATTGGCAATCACTAATTGCATTGTATTGTTGTAATATATATATATATATATATATATCAAAATTATTATTATTATTATTATTATTATTTGTGTATTTTATTTATAAAAATTATATCCTTATTGTGTAAATTCAAACTTGAAAGATGCAATTTTTTTAATTACCTTTAAATGTAATAATAATAATAATAATAATAATAATAATTCATTATAAACCAGTTGAGAATGCTAGAAAGCATTTCCATACGAACTCCTAATCCAAATTAAAAATTAAATTAAAATCGAATGATTAAGTATGACATGGATGTGGACTCCACATTGTGGAGTAACAAATCACTCAGTATCACAGAATAAACTCAACTTTAGTAATATGGGGTATCAAATGACTCAGTATGACAAAATAAACTCAACAATTCATATAGGTTATCTAATGACTGTATGCAAAAAATAAACAACCTTAGTTATGTGGAGTATCAAATGATTCAGTATAAAAAAATAAACTTTACTATAGCCATGTAGGGTATCAAATAACTCATTATGACAGAATAATCTAAACTTTAGTCATGTGGGGTATCATATGATTCAGTATAAAAAAATAAACAACAATTCATATAGAGTATCAAATGACTAAATATGCAAAAAATAAATTCAACCTTAGTAATGTGGGGTATCAAATGACAGTAGGACAAAATAAACTCAAACAATTCATAGAGAGTATCAAATAACTAAAATATATTATTATTTTTACTATAAATATAACTTAAATTTAAAGAGTATTAACTCAAGCTTTATTTTATCTATTTTATTTAAGATATAAAAATTTGTTTGCTAATTTCATATAACTTATTTTTAATGTTTAATTCCAATCTAAGTATTAAATATTAATTTTAAAATTTTTGTACTTTGGCCGCCATTTTATATACGTTCTTAAAGATATTCCTTTCAGGAGTTCGTGATTACATAACTTAACTTATTATATTTAACTAAATATTTAAAATTTTATTCTTATTAAAATAAAATCTTAGTTTTGCACTTTTAAAATTTTTTTTTATTACACAAAACAAATTAATATAATTTTTTTATTAATATTACATTATTGTAATTTCTGTTCACTAATGTTCACATTTCATTAAAATGAAATTAACTGAAATTTTCTTAAAATTACAACTCTATTTATACTATTTTTAAAATTTTATTAGCCAATAAGATTCATTTTAAAATTTTAATAATGACTGTTTTTTCTTAATTATGACCATCTTTTTTGTTCTTTTTCATAATTTCTGAATATTTATTGCTGTATGTATTACTCATATATTATTGTTCTTTTCTATAACCTCTGAATATTTAGTGCTGTATGTATTACTCATATATTATTGTTCTTTTCTATAACCTCTGAATATTTAGTGCTGTATGTATTACTCATATATTATTGTTCTTTTCTATAACCTCTGAATATTTAGTGCTGTATGTATTACTCATATATTATTGTTCTTTTCTATAACCTCTGAATATTTAATGCTGTATGTATTACTCATATATTATTGTTCTTTTCTATAACCTCTGAATATTTAGTGCTGTATGTATTACTCATATATTATTGTTCTTTTCTATAACCTCTGAATATTTAATGCTGTATGTATTACTCATATATTATTGTTCTTTTCTATAACCTCTGAATATTTAGTGCTGTATGTATTACTCATATATTATTGTTCTTTTCTATAACCTCTGAATATTTAATGCTGTATGTATTACTCATATATTTTTTTTCTTTTCTATAACCTCTGAATATTTAATGCTGTATGTATTACTCATATATTATTGTTCTTTTCTATAACCTCTGAATATTTAGTGCTGTATGTATTACTCATATATTATTGTTCTTTTCTATAACCTCTGAATATTTAATGCTGTATGTATTACTCATATATTATTGTTCTTTTCTATAACCTCTGAATATTTAGTGCTGTATGTATTACTCATATATTTTTTTTCTTTTCTATAACCTCTGAATATTTAATGCTGTATGTATTACTCATATATTTTTTTTCTTTTCTATAACCTCTGAATATTTAATGCTGTATGTATTACTCATATATTATTGTTCTTTTCTATAACCTCTGAATATTTAGTGCTGTATGTATTACTCATATATTATTGTTCTTTTCTATAACCTCTGAATATTTAATGCTGTATGCAGTCATGAGGAGCAATTGAACATAATCCAATCATAGAGTTGAATTTTTTATTTTAATAAATAAATATTGTTATGGTAATAAATAATTATATACTAAATGTTACTATTTGGAATAAATTTTTTTATTAAATCAATGTCACTGTCAAGTTATGTCTCAACAATATTTTTTTTTAAATAAAAATTCACAAATTCACCTTTACATATTTAGCACTAATATGATCTGTGGCGTGTCAATTGCTCCTCATGACTGGCTGTATGTATTACTTATATATTTTTGTTCTTTTCTATAATCTCTGAATATTTTATACTGTTTGTATTACTCATATATTTTTTGACTTTTCTAAACTTTTTTTATAATCTCAATATATTTTTTTTGTTACTTATATTTTATGGATTTTCTAAAACCTCTGATTATATATCAAAATTTTAATACTGATATTCTTTACCTATTTTTATGCTCTATTCAAATTTTTACTTTCAAATTTAATTTCTTTTTTTTGTACTTTTGCGGCCATGTTCCCGAAGAGATATCAAAATTTTAAACCATATTTTTTATGCTTGTTTTTGATGCTTTATTCAAATCTATACTCAAAAATTTTTACCTAAATTTTTCACTTTGGCCGCCATTTTCTCTATATATATATCAAATTTTAATTGATCCCCTATACCTTATTTTTGATGCTTAATTCAAATCTGATATCAAAATTTAAAAATTCAATAAAAAGCGGACGGACGGAAGGACGGAAGGACATATAAATGTAATAATAATAATAATTCATTATAAATAATACATATTATTATTATTAATACATTTTTATGTATTATTTGATTACTTAAACTATTAGGGGATTATGTTTTTATTTTTTGAGATTATAGTTTAACTTGAATTTTACAAAACAAATACTAATACTACTAATAATAATAATTACTGATAATTAAAATCCTTAATTACAACTGTTTATTAATTAATTGATTGATAAAAATATTGACTATATTTTATACATGTTATGATAATATATATATATATATTTATATACTGTATATATATATATATTGTTTTTTTATATTTAAAATAAATTTATTTATACGGATGTGTTCCCATAATATTTTWTTATTATTATTATTAAATATCTATTAATTGCTACTATTTTTTTATTATTATTATTATTATTATCATTAAAAAAACATAAGACACAAATCACTTGAAATGTATTATTATTATTATTATTATTATTATGATTAACAATAATTACAKTATATATATTACTAATATATATAAAAAATAAATAATTGTGAGAAAATRTTGTTTAAAATAAATAAATCAAATAATACTAATAAATAAYAAATATAAACATCAATAGTTTAAATTAATAAATAAATTAAACAATTTTAAAAAATATTTTTTAAAATAAATAAATAAAATAATAATAATAAATAGCAAATAAAATATAAATAAATCAAAAACATTTATAAATTAATTTAGTAAAAAATAAAATAACCAATTAAATATAAAARTTGCTAAAAAAACTAAWWATAATTTTTTTTATATAAATTAAATTTTAAAATTAAACTAMTAATTTATTTTGTGGCTAAATATTGGAAAATTTTATCATTAATTTACACACACACACTTGGTAATACCCATTTTAATAAGTAAATAATTGATAAATTATAATACTATGATTAAGATAAATAAATAAAAAAAAATTTACTTAATTTAAGTGATTATTATTGTTGATGATATTGACCATAGCTTAAAGTGCATAACAAAACAAAAAAAAATCAATAATAATATAATGAGTTGTAAAACAAGATAACTAATAATTTTAGCAACAAAAAAATTAATCTATAATATTTATATATATATATCTATTGATTATTACACTATAAATTGTTTTAATAATAATAATAATAATAATACTAATTATAATGTAGACACTTGTTATTACTGGGAAATTTTATATATATATATATATAAACAATATATATTGCAATGTTATAGTTTAGGATAGTGTTTAAAAATAGTTATTAAATTACGAAATAYAATATAAAAATAATATCTAAAWACAGAGAGAGAGAGAGAGAGAGAGAGAGAGAGAGAGAGAGAGAGAGAGAGAGAGAGAGAGAGAGAGAGAGAGATTATATCTATAATATTATCATTGATTTTATATTTATTTTTATAATGAACTCATACTGTATTTAGTATCAATGTACAAAATCATTTAATATATATATATACTTAAAAACTATATAAATAAAATAAATTAGTTGAAAAAAATTATCTATATTTTTTTTATTTAATAATAATTGTTTTAAAAAAAATATTTATATATATTTTTTATAATTGATGACTATTTATGTGTATTGATATTTTGTTTAGTATATATATATATATRCCCACAATATGATCTCATAAATAAAATAAATAATATTATTAACTATTTATTTATTTATTTTTATTAAATATTAACTATACATCTAATGCAACTAATTTATATATTTTTTAATAGTTAATAATAATAATATATATATATTTTATTTTCATAAATAAATACTAAATTTAATAGTTTTATTAAATATATATATTTTTTAAAATCAACAAATATATTATGAATAATATATAATATTGAATAATTGAATTGAATAATATTGAATAATTTAAAATTATTATTATAACTATTTAATATTTTTTTAAATAAAATAATAACTATTTATTACAAATACAAGTTAATTATAATAATAATAATAATAATAAGTGTATTAATAATTATAATAATATAAAAATATGGATGAAAATCAAAATGCATTAGACATGGGCTCTAATGATGATCCCAATGGCACCTACTATACGACTAGTACCGGCTATTTGAAGGACGTGGACAACAATAATGATAATACTACCGGTGCTGCTTCTGCCGGTAAACGGGACAGTCAGGTCAARCCGGGAAAGTTATCATTGAAAACAAAATTTTTCTATAGTCTCGGACATGTCTACAATGATCTGACTGTCAGTATATGGTTTTCCTATACTTTACTATATTTTAAATTTCAATTTAACGATTCAATGGCCGGTGCTTTAATATTAATTGGGTAATTAAAAAAAAATAATATTTATTTATATTTTAATATTTTTAATATTTTTAATATTTTTAATATTTTTAATTTTTTAAATATTTATATATTATTAAAAATTAATTTTTGTTTTTAATAATTAAAAAATATTTTTTTTAAGCTGTAAAATAATATGTTAATAGTTTTAATAGTTTTTTATAACTGACTATAMTTTTATACATTGGTTTATTATTTTAGTTAATCTTTATTTTTTTAGTTTCTTAGATTTTATGTTTACATATTAATTAATTTAAAAAATAATATATTATTTTTTCTAGATAAAATATTTTTAGATTTTTTTTTGTTTGTTTGTTAGTTTAAATTGTAAATAAATAATAAACTAATATTATTATAGAAATAACTATTTTTCTATTTAATAATTATAAATAGGGAGCAAAAAAAATTATTTATTTTTTTATATAYATATAAATTATAAATTATAAATAAATTGTATAATAAATAAACAAAACACTWAAWAAAACTTATTTATWAAAAATTATTTTCTTAGAAAATAAAAAATTTATTATTAATATATTTAATTTAATWAAACCMATCAAGAAAATTATTTTTATTTTAATTACAATTATATATCATAAAAATATTTATTTAAATTATTTAATAATAATTATTATGTTTTTCAATGACTCCCCGACGATATATATATATATATATGTATAGTCAAGTGGCCGATGCCGTGGCCTCGCCTGTTGTCGGCTTTCAATCGGACAAAACGCCCGACTGTTTTATCTTTAGGTACGGCCGCMGGAAAACGTGGCACCTGTTGGGTGTCATCATGAATACCGTCAGCGTTCCCATTGTCTACAATACGCCCTGTTTTCCCGGTAATTGTGAATCGTCGTCAACGTGGGCCCGGTTTGCCTACTATGCCTTTATGATTATCATATTTCAAGCCGGATGGGCAGCTACTCAGGTATAGGGGGTGGGGGCGAGCCATAAAAATTAATTATGATAACTATTTATATATATATATATATATATTATGCATTAGATAAATTTAGCTGGATAGATTGATTATACATATATATATATATATAGATTTTATAATTATTATATGTAATTTATTTATTTTTTGTTAATTATTTTAAAAAACAAATATATATCTATATAAATATATTTAGTTATGTATTTTTTAGATTTTTTTAATAATTAATATTAAATTAATTAACTATATATATTATGCATTAGATAAATTTAGCTRGATAGATTGATTATAMATATATATAGATTTTATAAATATATATAGATTTTATAATTATTATATGTAATTTATTTATTTTTTGTTAATTATTTTTAAAAACAAATATATATCTATATAAATATATTTAGTTATGTATTTATTTTAGATTTTTTTAAAAATTAATATTAAATTAATTAAACTATATATATATATTTATATATTATATATAATATCTAAATTTATAAATAGGTTAGCCATGTTAGCTTGATTGTCGATTTGACCCAGGACACCAATGAGAGGATAGCCCTAAATGCATACAGGTAAATTAACTATTTTTTAAAAAAAATAATATTAATATTTAGTAAATATATTATTTAATTACATATAATTTCACATAAATATATTGTTATAAATAAATATAAACATTAAGTATACAGTAGTTGTAGTTAATTAATTAAGTAGTAGTAGTAGTAGTAGTAGTAGTAATAGTAGCGATACTTTTAATAATGATAACTATTGTCGGCTTTTATAATACTAATACTAATAATAATGTAAATAAACAATATATAAGTTAYACACAAATAAAWAATAYATATCTCTAATAATTAATTATAATTASTAGTAGTAGTAGTAGTAATAGTAGTGTATATCTCATTGTTTTATACAAAAAAATTATATCTCTAATAATAATGTATTAATAATTAATATCCAGGTATTAATGTTTTTTTTGGTATAATTATTGTAATCTAATATTTACTTTTCAAATAACCTTAAACTTGGATTTTACAAAACCAATCAATCAATTAAATTATTAATAATTTAAAACAAAAATTATTAATTAAAAAATAAATAAATCTCATAATAACAAGAACAACAATAAGATATATATTAATTTAATTAATTAATTATTTATTGTATTTATAATTAATTATTGTATTTATAATTAATTATTGTATTTATAATTAATTAATTAATCCACTGTTAATCTAGGTTTATTTATTTATTATGTTTTATTGCACAATTTATTGATTAATTAATAAAAAAAATATTAAATTATGTGTGAAACAAAATTTTCTCATCAAAAATTATATACTTGATTATCAAAAAAAATAAATTAATATTAATATCTATTAATATTAATATTACAATGTATTTTTTGTAATATATATATATATATATATATATATATATATATTTAAAATGATAATWATTTTTGTTTAAATAAATAAAATTTAWAAAAAATAATTATCATATTTAKATATTTTTGATAACTATTAATACTAMTAGCAAACAATATAWTGTATTTTTTTTGTTTAATTAACTTATTTGAAGACAACAACAAYAAATAAAAAACAACAATTTTKTMTATATTTAATAATTGTTGTTAATTTATATTTATATATTTAAAAAATTAATTTATAATTAGATTTAAAAAAATTTTTTTTAATAATATTTAAAAAAATAAATTTATAATTATATTTAAAAAAAATTAAATTATAATTATATTTAAAAAATAATTTATAATTAGATTTTAAAAAATTAATTTATAATTATATTTAAAAAAAAATAAATTTATAATTATATTTAAAAAATAAATTTATAATTAGATTAAAAAAAAATTTATAATTATATTTAAAAAATTAATTTATAATTATATTTAAAAAATAATTTATAATTATATTTATAAAAATWAATTTATAATTATATTTATAAAAAAAAYATTGTTTTWTAAACTGTCTATCAATAGACAGGCGGCAACTATCGGYGCCAATATATGTCTGTACAGTGTTATGCTCGGTGTTATCGGTTTCGGCAGTACCGACACATTTGGCCAAAAAGATCTGGAAGTTATTACCGTAAGTACCCGAAAAAAAAATTTAAAAATAATTAAATAAAATGTTTTTTTTATTATATATATATATATAYACAGAAAGTTTCGTACATAGTATGCGGCATAGGTATCATATTTAGCATACTGTTCCACGTGTTTATCAGGGAACCCGACAATCTGGCCGCCAAACCCCGAAAAGTTCGGCCATCAGTGTTTACCGTCGAAACCAAACGTATTGTCCAACAGTCGCGCGGTTCGACCACTACGATGACACTGTTGGCCCAGAATCAACCCGATACCGATAGTAGTGGTCGGCCATCCATATGTGCCCTACCGGAGCCCATGGATCAGGATATGGAAAGGTATCTCAAGTCCAAGGCTGGCCAAAAACGTTGGACACATTGGCTGAAAAGTTTGAATTTCTGGAAAATTACAGCCATGTATACAATGGCCCGTATGTTTGTCAATTTGAGCCAGGTCTATATACCCCTGTATCTGCAAGATACATTACAAATGCCCAAGGTTAGTGTGTTTTGTTTAAATTAAATATATTTTTTATTAAAATTAATTTTAATTAAATTAAAATATATATACAGTATATAAAGTTGTTAATATTAATTATTAAGTTAATTAATTATTTTAATTAATAATTAAACAAAACTAATTTCATGTATTCCTAATGTCTAACTATTTAATTAATTAATTAATTCATATATTTATTACTAATTATTATTAATATAATAATTAATTACAGTCTATATTAATTGTTTTATTATAATTAATAAAATTATAAATTATTATATATAGTATATATATTTATAATTTGTTAATACAAAATAGTAAATATTAATTAATATTATTAAAAATTTATATATATATATAATATCTCGATTTGATCACTTACTATTTAATTAGTTAATATTTATTAATAATTTTTATTAATAATAATTAGTTACAGTTTATATTAATTGTTATATTATATTTAATAAAATTATAAATTATTATATATGCTATATATATATATATAATTTGTTAATACAAAATAGTAAATATTAATTAATATTATTAAAAATAAAAATAAGTAATTATTTATGTTTTATTAAAAAAATTTTTTATCTAATTATTTTTTGTTTGTATTGCAGAACACTATAGCTATCATACCGTTTGCTACATATGTTGCGGGACTGGTATGCAGTTTTGCTGCCAAACCATTATCGGCTAGACTGGGAACACGGGTACACATAAAATATAATTACTTATAACTAATAACTTATTGTAAATATGATTTTTTGTGTCTATAAATCAATCAATCAATCAGTGGGTACTCCTAATTGGTACAGCATTTGGTGTGGCCTCCTGTGTCTGGATGTGGATCGGCAACGATTCCGCCGCTTATAAGTCATGGCAAGTGTACGGTGTGTCGGCATTCATAGGTATCGGCGGTACTGCACTGCTAATAGCCAGTCTATCACTGACCAGTGACCTGATTGGCTCAAATACGGTATGTTATGGACAGACACATACATACACAAATATATATACACATACAAACACTCATACACACACACACATATAAACATATATATATATAAGCACACACACCTATATAAACACACACACACAAACAAATAAGCACATACATACATACACACAAACACACATACATAAACACATACATAAACACACACACACACACACACACACATATATATATATATATATATATATATATATATATATATATATATACAAAAATGCACACACACCAATATAAACAAATACACAATATTTTGTTTTTATTTTTGTGGCTACACTTATACATAGCAATTGGGTCCTAAATTTTAGCATAATTTTTGAAACTTGCCTGGCTTGTCTATTTAATTATACACCCGATTTCAATACTGTATTACAATTAGCACCAGTTATTGGTATAGTAAATATATTTTTCACACATATACATACATACAAATACATATATATACACACACATACATATACACACATACATACACACACATAGATATACATACATACATACATACATACATACATACATACATACATACATACATACATACATACATATACACACACACACACCACACACACACACACACACAAGCACATATATACATACATACAAACACACCCATATAAACTAACACACAAATACGTACACATATTTTTTTTTAAAAAAAAGATAATTATTTATTATATAATGTTTGTTATAATGTTATTATTTATAATGTTATTATATTTTCTATATGTTATTATATTACTATTATAGGCTACCGGTGCCTTTGTATTTGCAGCCATGAGCTTCTTTGATAAATCAATTAACGGTTTGGTTATTGCACTGTTAGAGCATTTTAATCCGAAAAACCTCGTACCGGGCGAACCGGTCGACTACTATAAACTAATATTAATATTCATAACCGGCTGTTCATCATTGATAATACTAGCCGGTCTATTGTCTATATTGAAAACTAGATACGGACTCAGGGCACCGAAAATGGGTGGTCGGACCAATAATGTACAGGCCATACATTAATACTATACTGCCTTAATATATATATATATAGTTTTTTTTTGATGGTTTAATACAGTAATAATACATATGATATGATAGTAATAATAATAATAATAATAATGTCATATCATTTTTTTAATTAAATTATTTTTTTTTGTTGTACCACTAAATAAATATATTAATTATAAATTATTATTGTATTTAGTATTTATTGTATTAGTATTTATTAATATTATTATTAATATTTATCATTTTATCAAATTTAATATAGTGTTTATTTATAATATAAATAAATCAATATATAATTTTGTAATTTATTTTAAATAAAAATTTTTGCTTTAATACTGTATATATGATATACTTTATTATAACTATATAAATATTTTTCAAAATTTAATAATAGTTAGTTTATGTGTGTGTGTGTGTGTGTGTGTGTGTGTGTGTGTGTGTGTGTGTGTGTGTGTGTGTGTGTGTGTGTGTGTGTGTGTGTGTGTGTGTGTGTGTGTGTGTGTTATTAAATTATTTTAATATAATTTATTTTTATAAAAAAAACTTTGACTAAACTAAATTTAATTATCTTATATTATTTATCATCTAAATAAAATAAAAAAAAACTTTATAACTAAATAAGTTTTAATTAAAAAAAACTGTGTAAACAAATAAATATTAAAGTTTATTTTTTTTTAAAAATAATAATAAAATTAGATATCAAAATTTATGCTTGTATATAATTTTATTACATTACAAAATTGTTTGTATATATATATATATATAATTTATACAGTATATATATATATAATGTATATATATTATATAGTTTCAATGTTACACGTGTTATTATTTACAAATATTAAATCAAAAATATATATATATTATGAGGATTTTATGATAATTAAATTTAAAAAAAAATTGTTGAAATTTTTAACTATTATAATTTTTTTACTTGTTAAGCTAATAAAAATTAGCATAATGATTTTGCATATAAAAAAACAATAAATTAATTTATTTTTTAAAAACATACAGTATACTGTACATACAGTAGTATATAATCTAGCATAATAATAATAATATATATGTGATATAATAATATTATTATTATTACATTATTATATATATATATATATAGTTTTAAAAAATAAAAACTTTAATTATTTATCATATAATAATCATAATAATAATGTATACTAACTATGATACCAATGGCTTCTATTATACAAGGACTAGTATCAGCTATTTAAGGGACGTCAACAACAACAATACTACCGGTGCTGCAGCTGATGATAATAGACTGGACATTGATGTTATTAGTGATGTTAGGTCATCACCGACGGGAAAGTTATCATTGAAAACAAAATTTTTCTATAGTCTCGGACATGTCTACAATGATCTGACTGGCAGTATATGGTTTTCCTATACATTATTGTATTTTAAGTACCAGTTTAACGATTCATTGGCCGGTGCTTTACTATTAATAGGGTATGCATTTAAATTAAAACATTTTTTTTCATAATAATAATAATTATTAATTTATCTAGATCATAATGTAATAATAGTTGTATAGTTTGATTTAGTTTTACACTAATAAACAAATTAAAAAATTATCATGGTTGTTTTTTAATGAACAAACACATATTATTATAATTATTATTAATTTAAATTTGTTAAGTATGTATATTACTGTAAATATAATAAATTATTATTATTAATGGATTTTAATTAATTAATTAATTAAATTACTAGATTTTAAGTTTAGCAAAATAATTAATAATATTTTAGTTTTTAATTTTTAAAATTTTTGTTATTGTTTGTTTAAACTGTAAATATAAAACAGACTAATATATAATATAGATATAAATATTTTTATAATATTAATTTAAATTAGTTTTTCTATTAATTATAATATTTTTATATGACTTATCAACAACAAAAATTTAAAAAAAATATTTATATTAATTAAAAAAATAACTAAAAATAAATTTATAAAAAAAATAATTATTATAAATATTTTTAAAAAATAAAATAAATTTTTTTATAATAATAATAATACAATTCATAAACTATATAATATAAAGTTAATTATTTATTTTAATTTAATTTTCATTATTATTATTATTATTATATCAAATACATAATTATTTTTTGAATTTATTGTTTTATATTATTTTATTGTCATTTTATTTTATTATCATATCTATAGTCAATTGGCCGATGCCGTGGCCTCGCCTATTGTCGGCTTTATATCGGATAAGACGACCGACTGTTTTATCTTTAGGTATGGCCGACGAAAAACCTGGCACCTGTTGGGTTGCCTAATGAATACGGTCGTACCGTTTGTCTACAATACGCCCTGTTTTCCCGGTAATTGTCAATCCGCTTCAACCGTGGCCCGGTTTGCCTACTATGCCCTATTGGTTATCATATTTCAAACGGGACAGGCAGCTACACAGGTATGTATCGTATATAGCTTAGGTAGCTTAGGTAGCTTAGGTAGCTTAGGTAGCTTAGGTAGCTTAGGTAGCTTAGGTAGCTTAGGTAACTTAGGTAGCTTAGGTAGCTTAGGTAGCTTAGATAGCTTAGATAGCTTAGATAGCTTAGGTAGCTTAGGTAGCTTGGGTAGCTTGGGTAGCTTAGGATAAGTCATAAATTTATTTTAAAAAATTTGATATTTAAAAAAAACTACTTTTTAAAAAAAAATATTATTTCGTTATTTTCAATAGTAATAATAATTTTTATAATTATAGAAATTATATATAATTATTATTATTATTATTATTTTGTGTGTGTATGTATGTTTTACTTTATAGGTTAGCCATGTAAGTTTAATTGTCGATTTGACCCAGGATACTAATGAGAGGATAGCCTTAAATGCATACAGGTAAGTTTATTTAATTAATTAATTTAGTAATAATAGTAATAATAAATATTTGTAAATTTATTTATCTATACACCTATAATAAAATAATAGTCAAAAATAATTAATAATAATTTTTGAAATATATAAGTAGCATATTATAATTGCCCTGTTTATTTTTTTTTGATTAAGTATTTATTTTATATAAGTTTGTTAATCGGTGTAAAAATATTTTTATTTTTTTTTAAAAAAAAAAGTTTAGTTTATTTACAGTTAGATACAGTATTGGAAATATTTAAACAAAAATAATTTTTCTTTTAATTAAAAATAAATATTATTGTCGAAATTAATGATTATAAATAATATATATATATCAGGGTTAAGTAAGGGGGGGTAGGGGGGGGTAAGGCCAAAATACCCCCTAAGATCGAGAAATTGGGATTTTACCCCCCAGACTTTTTGACCAAATTGGAAAAATTGTCGCTTAAAAACGACGAGAAATGACCCCCCCTAAAATTTCGGCGCCGAAGGCGCCGAAAATTTTAATTTTAGTTCATACTATTTTAGTAAGTGTTTTTATGCTTTTAATATTTATAAAAAACTAATTATTGATTAAAAATAGTTAAAATAACGTTAAAAGTCATCAAAAAATAACATTATTTTAATTAAAATAAACTAAAAAATTAAAAATTACCTATTTGTTGAAAAGAGTAATCATATTACAATTTAAATATAAGTTTAAGAAGTTAATAAAACAATAAATATGTTTTTATGTTTTTATTAATAATTTTTAAATTTTAAATAAAAAATTTAAAAATATTTTCAATTTTGTACTTAATATAATTAAACTTTAACGAAATTTGAGTTAAATAAATAGTATTCAGTCAGTATTTGTATAAAAATAAAAATATTTTAATATATAATAATAACAAACTATAAACATTAAGTATTGCTTAAAAAATTAAGTATGTTAAGTTAAAAATTATTAAAATACTAAAAATAACTCATAGTGTATCATTAATGCTTTTATCAACTATTTTTAAATCTTAAATACATTATTTTATTTTTTTTTGTTAAAATTTAAGTTTTTATTTTTTTAATTTTTTTTTAAAAAATATTTATTTTTTGTTAAAATTTAAGTTTTTGTTAATTTTTAAGTTTTTTTTAAGTTTTTTTTATATTTTTGGAAATTTTACCTATTTTCCCGGGAATTTATACGGGAACTTGTGGGAATTTTATTGAATTTACATGGGAATATTCGGGAACTTAGGGAATTTTAAGGGAATTTTCTCTTGACCCCCCCCCCCCCCCTTGATTTTGGATTTTTGAAAAAATTGCCGTTTAAAAATGCAATAAAAATCTTACCCCACCCAATACCCCCCCCCCCCCCCAATTTTTTGAGAATTTTGTAAATTTTACCCCGGTCTACCCCCCCCCTAAAATCCAAAACCTTGCTTAACCCTGATATATATATATCTAAAATACAACATTAATAATAACTGTATAATAAATTATAATTTATAATATAAAATACATATATATTTATTTAATTATATATATATATATATATTTATTTAATTATATATATATATATATATATTATATATATTTAAAAAATCTATAGACAGGCGGCAACTATCGGTGCCAATATATGTGTGTACAGTATTATGACCGGTGTTATCGGTTTCGGCAGTACCGACACGTTTGGCCAAAAAGATCTCAAACTTATTACCGTAAGTTTGTATTTATAATTTTAATAAAATTTTTTGTTTTTTTTAAAAAAATAAATATTTCAATATAAACAACAAATATAGAAAGTTTCGTACATAGTATGCGGCATCGGTATCATATTTAGCATACTGTTCCACATGTTTATCAGGGAACCGGCCATCAACAATCCAACTAGCCAGTCGACAGCACCGGCAGTACAAAATCAACCGGACATATGTATGGTTGTATCATCTAATCAAACACCACCGCCACCACCAACAACAACAATAGATAGTCATACTGTTGGGATCAAGTATCCAAAGTCGACTGTCCAAAAACAGTGGACACATTGGCTAAAAAATCTAAATTTCTGGAAAATTACGGCCATGTATACTATGTCACGTATGTTTGTCAATTTGAGCCAGGTCTATATACCCTTGTATCTACAAGATACATTACAATTGCCCATGGTTAGTTTTTTTTAGTTATTTAATATATTTTTTTTTGTTAAAATTAATTTTAATTAATTAAATATATATAACTTTATAAATATATAATATATAGTTGTAAATATTAATTATTATGTTAATTATTAGTTTATAATTAAACCAAAACAAAAAAAAATAATAATATCATGTTTTTGTGATCACTAACTAATTAATTAGTTAATATTAATTACTAATATTTATTAATAAATATTTTTTTGATTTTGTTTTATTATATTATACAAAAAAGTATATATTTCTAAATATTTTGTTATTAATTATACATATTATTATTATTAGTATTATTATTATTATTATTATTAGTATTATTATTATTATTATTATTATTATTATTATTATATTATTATTATTATTATTATTAGTATTATTATTATTAGTATTATTATTATTAGTATTATTATTATTAGTATTAGTATTAGTATTATTATTAACTTTGTTTTTGGCATTTATATACTATATATATATATATATATACAGAATACTATAGCTATTATACCGTTTGCAACATATATTGCGGGACTGGTATGCAGTTTTGCTGCCAAACCATTATCGGCTAGACTGGGAACACGGGTATATATTTATACAAATATATACAAATATATATATATAATTAATTAATTAATTATAAACATTCAGTGGATACTCATAATTGGTGTAGCATTTGGTTTGGCATCGAGTTTATGGATAGGTATCGGCAACGAGTCTACGGCCTACAAGTCATGGCAAGTGTACGGTGTTTCGACATTCATAGGTATCGGCGGTACTGCACTGCTAATAGCCAGTCTGGCCCTAACCAGTGACCTGATTGGCTCAAATACGGTATGTTAATGACACATACACATACACATACACATACACATACACATACACATACACATACACATACACATACACATACACATACACATACACATACACATACACATACACATACACATACACATACACATACACATACACATACACATACACATACACATACACATACACATACACATACACATACACATACACATACACATACACATACACATACACATACACATACACATACACATACACATACACATACACATACACATACACATACACATACACATACACATACACATACACATACACATACACATACACATACACATACACATACACATACACATACATACACATACACATACACATACACATACACATACACATACACATACACATACACATACACATACACATACACATACACATACACATACACATACACATACACATACACATACACATACACATACACATACACATACACATACACATACACATACACATACACATACACATACACATACACATACACATACACATACACATACACATACACATACACATACACATACACATACACATACACATACACATACACATACACATACACATACACATACACATACACATACACATACACATACACATACACATACACATACACATACACATACACATACACATACACATACACATACACATACACATACACATACACATACACATACACATACACATACACATACACATACACATACACATACACATACACATACACATACACATACACATACACATACACATACACATACACATACACATACAATTTATTTATGTAATATTTTATGTTTTTATTATTCTTATTTTTAGTCTACCGGTGCTATTGTGTTTGCATTCATGAGCTTCTTTGACAAATCAATTAACGGTATATTCGTTGCATTGTTAGAGTATTTTAGTCCGAAAAATCAGGTATCGGGTCATCCGGTTGTCGACTATTATAAACTGATATTAATATCAATAACCGGTTGTTCATCAGTGATAATATTTGCCTGTCTATTGTCTCTATTGAAAACTAGATATGGTATACGGGTGGCCAAACCGAAAATGGGACGGTCTATAAATGTACATTAATTTAGTTATGTATTGTATTAGATATATATATAAATATAAATAATTTTAATTTAATCAAAATTAAATCAATTAGAGATTTATTATTATTATTGACCAAAAAAAAAATTACCGATTTATGTGTATAATTAAATTATATGTATTAATAATTTAAAAAAAATAACTGTAACAAAACAAATGTCTATTTTTTTAATTAATAATATTTAAGTTTTTTAACATTAAATTTAAATAGCAATAATAACAATAATTTGTTACTATATATATATATTTTTTGTATATATATATACTGTAATATATTTATATATTTTTGAAATTAATTATTGTATTTGTTTTTTCTATATAACATTTTTATTTAATAAATATTTTTTTAAAATTAATTTAATATTATTTATTAAAATTTATTTATCAATAAATATTTATTTTGTAATTTTTATCACATTGTTTTATATTTTGTTTAATTTTCAAATATTACTAATAACTATTTGTTTTTTTTATTAATTTAATTATTACACAAAATATTTTACTGAAAAAATTACTATTTATTAATTTTTGTTGAAATATAAGTTGAAAATATATTTTTTTCAAATATATTATTTTTATAATTAATAATTAATATATATGATTATTAAGGTTATTGCTATTGACTTATTTTTATCTAGCTATATATAATTAATAATTTAATTGTATATTTATAAATATTTTTTTTATTGTAAGTCAATAATATTATAGTACACATGTTTTAAGTATTAATAGATAGTCAATGAACTAAACAACAAATTATTATTAATATTTATTTAATTGAAGAAAAAAAATTAATTTTATAATAGTGTTACCAAATAATAAATTAATTGATTACTTTTATTATTATTATATTTATTATTATTATTATATTTATTATTATTATTATATTTATTATTATTATTATATTTATTATTATTATTATATTTATTATTATTATTATATTTATTATTATTATTATATTTATTATTATTATTATATTTATTATTATTATTATATTTATTATTATTATTATTATTATTAAACATTTAATATGATAATAATTTTCTAATTGAAATTTTAAAAATAATTAAACATATATATAATATTTTATTACTAATATTATTTAAAAAAATAAATAATTAGGTTTATTGTATTTAATTAAAATACTATTTAATTTGATATATTTTTTTAAAAAAACTTAATGCTTAAGTACTAATGTACTAAACATTTTTTTGGACTAAATATTTATATTAAAATATTACTTAATTGTTATTAATGTTATTCAAAAAAAAAATTACAACATTTTTTAAAAAATAATAATAATACTAATATATTAATATCTGAAATCAAATTATAGAAAACTTACTGTAATAATGAAATTAATTAATTAATAAATTATTATTATTATTATTATTTATAATATTATTTTAGTTTTTATTAAGTGCAATTGTTTAGCACAAAAAAACTACACCGGATATTGAGTAATGAAAAAAATGTATTAATTAAATATATATATATTATAATTTTGTATTATTATTAATTGATCTATGATTACATTTTAGTTTTATCACATATATAAAATTGTTTATATATATATATATATATAGATATACATGTATATATACTGTATAATAGAAATAACTATATATATATATATATTAATTTTATTGTTATCATATTTTTTTGTTTGAAACTTAACTATAGTTAATAATGATAAAAATATTTATCATTCAAAAAAAATTATTATTATTACTATTAGTATTAGTATTTAGTTTTACAGTTAAACACTTTGATAGTATATTAACATTGAAAATTAAAAACAAAAATATTATAACTTTTTTTTTGTTAATTTTATTTCATCAAGTAAAAAAATCTACTATATTATGATATTTATTAATTAATAAAAAATATTAAAATTTTTTCATTAATTAATTTATTGCCATTTATAAGCTCGTGTAGCTAATAAAGTTAGCATGATGATTTTGCATTTTAAAAAAATAAATAATTTTTTTTACACACACACACACACATACATACATAGTTTATTGAATTATAACCTAGCATAATAATAATAATAATTTTATATTATAAAGTACAGTATATACTGTAAAAAACAAAAAAAATTGTTTAATTAATATTATTAAAMAAAATACAACACAATTATTAATGACAAGTAAAATAATTTAAATAACTTTTTATTTTTTTCTCTATTTAATTATTTCAATAATAAGATAATAAAATATTTTTGAATAAAATAACTTGCACTTAATATTTAATAAAATTGCATTATTTTATATGTAATTTTTTTAGTATCTAAAAAATAAATTAAATAAATTACTGTTATATCATTTAATTAAAATAAAGCTCAACAATGAGCCCTTAAAAATAATTATGGATATAATTTAATTATTTAGTTATAGTAAATACTATATAGTAGTAAATCACTACAATATTTTGTTTGTATTATTAATACTATAATTATTATATTCATTATCAATAATACTATTGATTAATTAATTATAATTTAATAACATTTCCAAATAAAAAACATTAATAATAATAGCAATAATTATGGAATAATTAGTTTTATTAATTATTAATTGTATTTATTATTATTATTATTACATATATATACTGTAAATTTAATATATATTTTTTATATCTATATAATATTTATAAAAATTATTTCTACAAATATTATATTTAATAATAATAATAGTATTAATATTAAATACAATATATATATACAATATAAACTAATATCAATTAGTTGACAACTTTATATATTTTTATATTATTATTATTATTATTAGTAGTAGTAGTAGTAGTAGTAGTAGTAGTAGTAGTAGTAGTAGTAGTAGTAGTAGTAGTAGTAATAATAATAATAATAATAATAATAAGCTGTAATACTACTACCACTACTACTATAAAACAAAAATATTTAAATAATTTATTATGATATATGATTTGTAGGAAAAAAATTTTTGTAGTAAATAATAATACTAAAAATCTTATAATCATTTTTTTATTAGTAGCAAAAAATTAATTAATATTTATATATAAATTGCTTAATATTTCAATTAAAATATATTTTATTAGATAYACACATAMAATGCATTTAAAGCAAACATTATTATTATTTTTATTATTTTTATTATTATTTGTTCAATAATTTTTCGTAATCTTAAAATATTATAAACTAAATAATCATATGTTTTGTGTATTAATAATAATTATTAAAAAAAATAATTAATTGTTTTTTCTATTATTTAAAAAAATGTTTGTAAAATATACTTTTAAAAATTAATTTATTAATTTTATAATAATTTTGTTGTTGTTTAGTAATATTACTTAATTTGTTTTGTTTAAAATTTTTGAAACAACACAAAATAGTTTAAATCTATTTTTATATTTTGTTATTTATTTTGTGTATATAAAAAATATATATATATAATTACTTATTTATATATATATTAATGTCTATATCATCATAAAAAATGGCTATTGAAACCACATTAGATATTAATGATAACAATAGCAGTGCCAATAATAATACTACTAATAATAATAATAATGATAAAAATAATAAAAAACCAAAATTTTCATTTAATTGTTTGCCAAAATTTGGCAAAAAGAAAAAAGAGGTATGTTAAAAACTTTATTATTATTTTTTATAAAATTTTTTAAGTTAAAATTATTTATAAATATATATATACACTAACTGTATTGTAATAATAAGCTATTAAAAAGTATATATATATTTTTAGGTAAATATTTAAATTAATTATTATTATTATTATTATATAAGTTATAAATATTTTAAACATATTTATTGTATTTATTAATAATTTAGTTATTCAAAAAATAAATAGAAATATAATWATTTATTTATTTAAAAATTAAGATACAAATTATATATTATTAACAAACAAAAAATTTAATTAACAAATAATAATAGGAAATATTAAAATAAATAAATTATTATAATTAATGAAAATAATTATAAATTCAATTAACTGATTATCTATTTATAACTAACCCCTCCATCTAACCCCCACTAACCTATCCATCCTATATATATATATATATATATATTAATTACTTATTATTATTATTACAACTCAACTCATTGAACCTACCTATACATCCCACCCACCCATACACTTAATCCCCTTACCCGTCCACCCACACACCCGCCCACCACTAAACTAGAAAACAGAGGCCCAYGATCTGGATATATCAAAAGAGTTGACCATCAAAGAGCACATGTACTCRTTGGARGAGYTGGTACAACAATTGCAAACCAATTTAGACAATGGCCTAACAGATACCGAAGCTCAGCAACGGTTTCAACGGGACGGTCCCAACGAGTTTTCCAAACCTAAACTGACACCATCGTGGGTACTGTTGCTCCGGGAGATGACTACCGGGTTTGCCATTATTATCTGGTTGGCAGCGCTGGCCAGTTTGATATGCTATTTCATAACATGGACACAACAATATGTATGTATATACCAGTAGTGGTAGTAGTAGTAGTAGTAATAGTAGCTAAAAAATTTTTAAAAATTATTTATTTTAGCTAGCTTAATATTTATTTATTTTTTAAAAAAATTATATTAATATAGATAAATTATTTTTGTTTAATTATTATTTTTATAGACTAGTTAATATAACTAAACTAAACTATTTAAAAAAAATATTAATTTTTATACATTTAATATATTTTATAAACAAGTTTAATACACCATTAGTGTATTAATATGTATTGAAAATATTAATACAATTTTAGCAAAAAATGGGTTTTAATTAAATTATAATAATTTTTATTGAATTATAGTTTTAATATTTTTTTTTGCTAAGTTAGCGAAGATATATATATATATATATATATATATTTTAATTTTATTTTAGTTTATAATTTTATAATAAATTTATTTATTTTTTAAAAATATTACAAACTGTAACAGGTTAATTGAAATATTTTAGTAAAGGTTATATAAAAAAATATTTATAAATAATAATAGATTCAACTTGACAACGCGATTTATTATCAATAAAAAGTTAATTTTTGTTTTTTTTAATAACAAAAAACAAATATTAACTAGCTTATTATTAGTTTTCATTCAACAAAAAAAAACTAAAAAAACACTAATTTAATTATTAATTAAGTTAATAAAATTTGTATATTATATTTGTTTTTTATTTATTTTTTTTTTTAAAAAATCATCTAGTTAATTTTGGCTGTAGTACTAGCACTGGTAGTATTGATAACTGGTATCTATTCGTTTTCACAACAAATGAGTAGTTCAAAGATATTTGAATCGTTCAAAAATATGGTACCACAGGTATGGCTATAAATGTGTGGGTGTGTGTATGAATATCTGTGTGTGTGTGTGTGTGTGTGTGTGTTTCTGTATGTGTGTATTTGTATATATGTGTGTGTATATATAAGTGTGTATATAAGTGTATATAAATGTGTCTGTATGTGTCTATCTGTATGTGTGTGTGTGTGTATGTGTGTATTTGTATGTGTTTGTAGCATTATATGTGTATCTGTATGTATGTTTATATATGTGTTTGTGTGTGTGTGTGTGTATCTGTATGTGTGTGTGTGTGTGTGTATTTGTGTGTGTGTGTGTTTATATATGTGTTTGTGTATGTGTCTGTTCTAGAAGGTTGATAGTTGTACGTGTGGATATGTGAGTATGAGTGTGTGTGTATGTGTAGGTGTGAACATGTGTGTGTGTGTGTGTGTGTGTGTGTGTATTTGTGTAGGTGGGTGTAGATACCTATCTAGGTATTTACCAAATTAATACAATAACTCAATCTGAATATCGCATCAATTAATTATCCAGCAAACAGCTGTCATACGCAATGGTGAACGCAAAGAGGTACCGGCAAACCAACTGGCCATCGGTGATCTGGTCTATTGTAAATCAGGCGATCGTATACCGGCAGACATACGTATTATCAAATGCGAGGCCATGAAAGTGGACAACTCATCACTAACTGGTGAATCGGATCCATTGTTGCGGTCGCCCGAAGTCGGCCATCCGAATGCATTGGAGTCGAAAAATTTGGCATTTTTTTCGACCAACTGTGTCGATGGTAGCGGCTATGGCGTAGTCATATCTATYGGTGACAATACCGTAATGGGTAAGATAGCTAAACTRGTTACTGGKATCGGYCGGGAAAAGACACCGATAGCCATCGAAATCAGTAGRTTYACGAAAATCATAACCACTATTGCCATCGGAAACGGTGTCCTATTGTTGGTCATATGTCTGGCATTTCGTATGCGTTTTATTGATTCATTGCTATTAATGATTGGCATAATTGTCGGTAATATACCCGAAGGTATGTCTGATTTTATTTTTTGGTACTAAATATTAGTTATATATTGTATTTAATAACAAAAAAAATTGTTATTTAATTTAAATTTAATTATATATATATATATATATATTTTAATATCTTATGTTTTAAAAAACTATTAATAAATAGATTAATAAATTATTATTTTTAAAAATATAATTAGTTATTATAATTATTATGTATTAATTAAAGTATTATAGTTATATATAGATATATTTAATATATTAATATAATATTTTGATTTACATAATAATAATAAATTAAAATATAWAAAAAAGTTATTATAATAAATCAATTTTYAAACTGTATAAAAATAATTTATATATAAATTAATATTTAAATATATATAAGTTATTACTATTTATAGAWATAATTTTGAATTRARATTTAATTTTATATATATTATTAATATATATAAATAAAATAATATAACTAAACAATAGTTTTCAGTTATTTATTGTGTTTTATTTTTATATTACAATATTATTAAATAAAATTAATATACTTTTACTTGTATTATAACAAACAGGACTATTACCGGCATTGACTGTAGCCCTGACCCTAACAGCCAAACGTATGGCCGGACGTAACTGTTTAGTCAAATATCTGGAAGCTGTCGAAACTCTAGGGTCGACATCAACRATATGTTCGGATAAAACGGGAACACTTACACAAAATCGTATGACTGTCGAGCACTGTTATGTCGGCCAGCAAATCATACGTGTATCRCATGTCAGGGATGAAGTTGATCAGGAAATGTCCGACATTCAGGACACATGGCTGGCGTATAGYCGATGCGCACAGTTATGTTCGCGATCAGAGTTTACCGACGATAACCCAGATATTATGAAACGTGTTGTGGCCGGCGATGCATCSGARACGGCTATTTTGAAATTTATGGAATCAGTCGGYMGKCAGCCGGTTATGGAGTATCGGAAACAGTGGCCAAAAATGGCCGAACGTCCGTTTTCGTCGACWACGAAATAYCAGTTTTCCATTCACCGTAACCCACGRCCCGATCCGGGCGTAAACAATCATTTTGTATTGTGTATGAAAGGTGCACCCGAACGTATCATTAAACTATGCTCGTCGATAGCACTGGCCAATGGCCARACRGTACCGATAACATCGGGCGATTATGTCGACCGATTTGAGACCGCCTAYCGTGAATTGGGATCAATGGGCGAACGTGTACTGGCTTTTTGCGACCACGAGTTCACYCAGTTTCTGCCCGACCATCAGTTTGATTTGGACAACAATGCCGATGAGATCCAATTGGATGGTTTCCGGTTTCTGGGACTGGTAGCCCTTATCGATCCGCCCAGGTATGTTATATATATATTATTGTGTTTTATTGATTAATAAATATATATTATTAATTAGATATACTGTTATGTCTATGTTATTGTATATACAGTATACTAATTGWTGTTATATTAATTGTTAAATCATTTATACTGTATGTGTGTGTTTAGGKGGAGTATATTTGTTATGTTTATRGMMATTGAAGTTTTGAACTATWAATTAATTTTAATTATGATTAAAATTAGTTAATTTTATTTTCTAGATTAATATATAATATAATAATATAATTACGATGCTTAATGATGATTAACTAAATAATTATTATAGAAAATAATTGAATTTAGTAATAAAAAAACAAACAAAAAATTATAAAACTTATAATAAGTAAATTTTAATTCACACTAAATTAAAATTTAATTAAAACAAATTAATATGATTATGTTAATTTAATACATTATAAATTTACAGTTTATATTACCTAACAAAAAACATAACATAATACTTATATATTTAAAATTTATATTAAATTAAAAAGTTTTATATTTAGTTTTGTAATAAATTTAATTATAAATTAATATAAAATATTTAATTATATTAACATTATATACATATATATATCAGACCTACCGTTCCCGATGCTGTCGGCAAATGTCGTACGGCTGGCATCAAAGTTATTATGGTTACCGGCGATCATCCGATCACCGCTCAGGCCATTGCCAAAGCTGTCGGTATATTCACCGAATCTCATCGACGATCGACCAAAATTAGCGAACCGACCATCGATCCGGTTGGCCGGGGAAATACAGCATCGATTGTAGTACCGGGCGATGAACTTAGTCAGCTCACCGATCGACAGTTACAACAAATATTGAACGACTATCGGGAGATAGTGTTTGCCCGGACATCACCCCAACAAAAGCTCCGGATTGTCGAAAATTGTCAATCGTTAGGACAAATAGTTGCCGTCACTGGCGATGGTGTCAACGATTCGCCGGCACTCAAGAAAGCTAATATCGGTGTGGCTATGGGTATAACAGGTAAGGAGGGGGGGTGGGGGTTGCAGTTAATTAATTAAATTTTTTTTTAATTATTATTATTATATACTTTTATATATATATATATATATATATATATGAAAATTTTTGATGCTTAAGATTAAAAAATTGTAATTTAATAAATAGTTTTAATTAATTAATTAATATTAATATACTATTTACTTTATTTTATATCAAAATTATTTCTAGTTATTAGTAGTTATTTTTAGTTAGAAAATTGTGTGTATTTAAAAAAAATTAATTACTTAATTAATTAAGTTTTTTTGTTTTTATAAGTAAGCTAACTAATTACAATATTATTATTATTAAGTAATTTATATATAAATATAACTGATAATTTTTTAAAAAAAATAGCAATTAGATTTATTATTAAATTAATTTAACAATTAAGTTAAATTATATATATATACCGTATATTATTTATAATCTATATGTAATTATTATTGGATGTTATTATTACTAATATATTTTTGATGTTTTATTTGAAATAAAACTGTAAATTTATAAATACCATAGATTAAATGGATACATTTTAGCTAATACTAATTATAATTATTAGGATCAATATTTTCATTTTAATTTCTAATTAAAAAAACATTATTTTTATCGTAATTGCTAACTAATAAATTTTTTAAATATACTCAATTAACTTTTTTTAAGTTAGCTAGGTAATTTAATTATTTATTAGTATATTAGTATATTAGTATATTGTATAATAGCAACAATTTATTTTTTTAATAATTAAAAACAAACTTAATAATTCTAGCAAATAGCAATTAAATTAAAATTTATATTTATTATAAACTGTAAACTAATAAATACTATAGATTTTATGGATATATTTATAACTAATAATTGATATAAATATTAGCTTAACAACTTATGTTTATTATTTAAATAAAAAAATAATTTAAGTAAATTACTAACTTATTAGTATTTTTATTAAATAGTTTAAAATTTTTTAAAATTTAATTTATTATAGAAAAAAACTAATAATAAAAAATCATAACATAATAGACACAAAATCTATTTATTTTTTATATACAATATTAAATCACTATATATTTATTTTTATTAGTAATTCAATAAAAATATAATTAGKTTAAAAAAAATAATTAACATTTTATTATTATAATTAATTAATTATTTATTTATTTATTTATTTATTAAGGATCGGATGTATCGAAACAAGCTGCAGATATGATACTATTGGACGACAATTTTGCGACAATAGTAACGGCCGTAGAGGAGGGTCGGCGTATATTTGATAATATGAAAAAAACCATCGGCTATATACTGGCCGGTTCGGTSACTACACTCTAYCCGTTCATGATATTCGTTATATTCGGCTTTCCCATAGCTATCGGTACCATAACTGTACTGTTGATAGCCTTGGGTACCGATATGCTGCCGGCCATATCGTTGGCCTACGAAAAAGCTGAATCCGATATTATGAAACTGKCGCCCCGTAACCCGCGTACCGATGTTCTGGTCACTCGTAGTCTACTGTTGCGRTCGTACTTTCAAATCGGTGTCATTATGTCWTCGGCCGGTTTTTCGGCTATTTTACAGCACTCATACATTACGGTTGGAAACCATGGGATTTGTTTCAATTGMGGGCCCAATGGGATAGCGATATACTGATGAACGACTCGTATGGCAATCCATGGGTTAGTAGACTATCTCTCTTTCTCTCTCTTTCTCTCTCTTTCTCTCTCTTTCTCTCTCTTTCTCTCTCTCTATCTGTCTCTCTCTCTGTCTCTCTCTCTTCTCTCTCTCTCTCTCTCTCTCTCTCTCTCTCTCTTTATCTATCTGTCTCTCTCTATCTGTCTCTCTCTCTATCTGTCTCTCTCTCTCTCTCTCTCTCTCTCTCTCTCTCTATCTGTCTCTCTCTCTCTCTCTATCTGTCTCTCTCTCTATCTGTCTCTCTCTCACTCTCTCTTATTAAAAAAATTTTTGACTTTTATAACCTCCCTGTMCTCCCAATCATTTTTTAATTAGACTCAAGAGGAACGGTCGAAAATTTTGATTATAGCCCAAAGTTCATACTTTATATGTRTAGTTGTCTGYCAATGGATKGATGTTATTGTATCSAAAACTAGAAGGGTTTCAATATTTACACAACTGATGGGGTAATCATTATAATAATAATAATAATAATAATTTTATTTATTTATTTTTTATCTAAAAATAAGTACTATTTTTGTTAGTTTAAAATAAAAATTAATGGATAACTAAAAAAATACTAATATTTTTTGTTTTTACACTTTATAGCAATTGGGTACTAAATTTTAGTATACTTTTTGAAACTGCCCTGGCTTGTTTATTTATTTATACACCCGGTTTCAATACTGTATTACAATTAGCACCAGTTATTGGTATAGTAAATATATTTTTCACACATATACATACATACATACACATACACATACACATACACATACACATACACATACACATACACATACACATACACATACACATACACATACACATACACATACACATACACATACACATACACATACACATACACATACACATACACATACACATACACATACACATACACATACACATACACATACACATACACATACACATACACATACACATACACATACACATACACATATTTGTTTATTAATTTACATAACTATTAACAAATTTAATGTATATATGTATATATATATAATATTATATTATTTTTATTTTATATGCTATTTTCGGTTTGGATATCGGTTTGGGTATCTCTCTCTCTTGGTGTTACAGGTTGGGTATGGTTATGTGGTGTACCATTTTTCTTTTATATACTAATCTATGAGGAGTTACGTAAACTAGTTATCCGAAAATATCCCGACTCCTGGTTGGCCCAGGAATTGCTTATTTAATAATATAATTATTTTTTTTAATTATTTTTAATATAAATATATAATAATAAGTATAATATTGATAATATTGATAATGCACTATTATTTATTTATTTTTATCATCATTATTATTTTTTTAATTATTAAATTTTTAGTAGTATTAGTAACTTTTTTTATTATTAATATTATTTTTATTATATATAATATATACTAAATATTTTTGTTAGAAAAATTACTATTTTGTTTATAATATAAAATTTTTAATATATTGTAGTAATTTCTAATTATAATTATTTATTAATTATTAATTGTTAAATATGCGCTTATTTTGTGTAAATAAAAAATTTAAATATTATGAAAAAAATTAATTAATTAATTAATTTTTATTACATAATTTATTTTATTGAAATAAATTTAGTTATACTTAACTACTATTTATTATTATTATTATTATTACTTTTAAATAATATAAATTAAAGTATCGATGATACTGTATGACTAAATTATATTTTATTTTAAATTGAATAAAATATATATAAAAATAAATAAATTTAATTGTTTWATAAATATTAAATCAAATTAGATAATTAAAAAATAWTATTAATTAATATTTTGTTGTYTTAATTAGAAAAAACTGTAAACTAATAAATACTATAGATTTTTATKGRTATATTTAATGTAATAAATAATTTTTTAAAATAGCTGATTATTAATTTAAWTAAATAATATTATTTATTTTATTTAATATTATAATATTAAATAATAATAAWTTTTTTTAAAAAAAGWGTTAMAATTTATCATTGTATTATTGTATAAAATTTTACWCTCAAAAGTCATAATAACTTAAAAATCATTATAAATAATACTAATTAATATTATTTTTTTATTTAATATTATAATATTAAATAATAATAAATTTTTTTAAAAAAGTTTTTAAATATATAAAATTTTACTGTAAACTAATAAATACTATAGATTTTTATGGATATATTTAARGTTAAAAATAACTATATTTAGACTAACATGTTTTATTTGTTATTAGTTTATTTTATTATAACATAATAATAATAATAATAATAATAATAATTTTTGAAAAGTTAATACTATTGAACTATATGTTAACAAAATATCATATTTAATTTTATAAAAATTTTAAACTTTATTATATTAAAGTATTATTTATTAGTAATAAATGCTAATTAAATTTGTTTTGTTTAAATATTTGCAACTAAAAAAATTAATCTAATTTTATTTWATTTTTTATTTWTTTTTTAARTTTATGTTAGTTTTTCCACAATAAATYATTTAATATATAATAGATAAATTGATATATAAAAAATTGTTAAAATTTAATAATTTAATCGTAATTTAACTATATTTCAATTATTGCTAAAATTATTATTWWAAAAAAATCTAACCAAAAATWTATTTTTATAAAAATGATTAATTAAAAAAACTCATTAAATTAAAATAATTAGTATTTTAAAATAGTAGTAAAAATTTAAATAATACAATAAACAAAATATTTTTATATAATAAATAATTATTTTTAAACAAAATAAAACTCACTTTATTTGCCGGTAATTAACAAATTTAGTCTCAGTTTTGATTCAATTAGTGTTTGAAAACTATATATTATTTAATAACAAATATGTTTTGATATAATTTTTCAAATAACTTTCAACAATTGTTTCAATAATAATAATAATAATAATAATAATAAATATATTTTTAATAAATATACTGAAAGTTGCATTATTTTATGTAATATTAAAACACACACACAAAATAAATATTGTTATATCATTTAATTAATAGAAAATCCTGAAATATTTTTTTTGGATATAATTATTATTAGTTTTATTATTATTATTATTATWWTATTAATTACAGTAAATCCTGGTATATATCCYTTAATATAATTTTTTTTGTATATTTATATTATTATTAAGAATTAKTTATAATTTAATAGCATTTCCACTAAAAAAAACATTAATTATAATAATAATTATCATTATGTAATAATTTAGTCAATGAATTATTCAATTATATTTATTACATATAAGTTTTATATTTAATAATAATAATTATCATATTTTTTATTAGTAGCAAAAAATAAATAATATTTTAATATAAATTGCTTAACATTTATACAATATAGTTATTTTACATTATATTACAATTAATTTAAAGCAATYTATTTATATTATTTTATTTTWATTTTGTAATAATRTTTTTAACATTTAAATTTTTAGTATATTGTACAGTAAATAATTTTTTTTATATAAATGTACTAGTTACTTTTATACTAAATATAATCTATTTTTTWATTTAAATTTATATTAATATTATTTATTTTATATGATATACAGCATTAAAGATATATTAATAAACAACAACAACAAAAATTATAATAAAATTTTAAAATTTATTAACTTTTTTTTCAAATTAAAAAAATTTAATTATTTAATAATAATATAAATTATTAAACTATTTTATTAAGTATATTTTGCAAACATATTAGACTATATCATCACAAATAAAATGACTAATAAAAACTCATATAATATTAATAATGATAAAAACAACAAYAATAATAATAAACAAAAATTTTCATTTAATTGTTTTGGCAAAAATAAAAAAGAGGTATGTATTATAATTTTATATATATAACTTTATCAATAWATAWATATATAWATATATATATATAAATATTTTTTTATCAATATAAAATAGTTTACAGTTAATTTTAATTAATTAGTTAAAACAATAGATTTTACATATTTAAACAATARCAAAATATTTTTTATTATAATTAATTGAATTAAATTATTTTCTCAAAACATTATAAATTAATATAGTTAACTATTAAATATAATAATTAAACATACAATGTATTTTAAGTATTATTATTATTATTAAAATAATCAATTAATACACTAGTAATTATAGTATTAGTTAAAAAAAATTATTATAATTATGTTGAATTAAATTAAATTATTTAACTGAAAAAAATATTAAAAATTATTAGTTAATTAAATTAATAAATATTTTTCTCCAAAAATAACTATTAAATACTATTTAAAAACACATATTAATTACTTATTATAAAATCATTACTATTATTATAACAATTTAATCCATTGAACCTATCTATACATCCCACCTAACTACCCACCCACACACACACACACACTTAACTCCCGCCCCCMTAGAAAACAGAGGCCCATGACTTGGATCTATCAAAAGAGTTGACCATCAATGAGCACATGTATTCATTKGWTGAATTAKCGGAACAATTGCAAACCAATTTAGACAATGGCCTAACAGATCCGGAAGCTCAGCTCAGGTATCGTAGGGACGGTCCGAATGARTTTTCCAAACCTAAACTGACACCATCGTGGATACTGTTGCTCCGGGAGATGACYACYGGGTTTGCCATTATTATATGGTTGGCATCGTTGGCCAGTTTGATATGCTATTTCATAGTATGGAAACAGGAATATGTATGTGTATCTAAAAGTGTATCTTTTAAAAAATWATATAATAATAATAATAATTAATTATTATTTAATTTTTATAACTAGTTTATTTCTAGTACTCTCATTCAAAAYTATTAGTATATATATATAGATTATTAAATTTAAAAAAAAATTGAACTAGCTTAATTTAATTACTTAAATTATATTTATAAATATAWATATWAAAAATAAATAAATAATAATAATAATAATAATTAATTATTATTTAATTTTTATAACTAGTTATTTGTTATTATTATTGCTCTMTCATTAAAAAATAATTAGTATAAAAAATTAATAAATTTAAAAAACAAAAATTTATAAACTACCTTAATTTAATTACTTAAATTATAAATTATAAAAATAATTTTATTTTAAATATCAATTCATAAAAAAAAACTTTAAAACTCTAAAACAATTGTTATTGTTTAGTATTGTATAGATTTTGATATGTATTAAAAATATTTTTAATTATAAATAGTTTATAAATTTAAAACTATCTATTTATTTTTTTTTAAATTATCTAGCTAATTTTGGCTGTAGTACTAGCACTGGTAGTTTTCATTACTGGTATCTATTCGTTTTCACAACAAATGAGTAGTTCAAAGATATTTGAATCGTTCAAAAATATGGTACCACAGGTATGACTATAAATGTTTAGGTGTATGTATTTGTGTATGTATATGTGTGTTTATGCGTGTATGTATGTATGTGTGTGTCTGTATGTGTGTGTGTGTGTGTGTGTCTGTATGTGTGTTTGTTAGTAGGCTAGTAGTGGGATAATTATATGTGTATAAATTATATATGTGTGTATATATGTGTGTAAATATGTGTGTATATATGTATGTATGTGTGTATATACTGTGTCTATAAGTGTTGAGTGTGTTGTCTATAAGTCTATATGTGTATGTATGTTTGTTAGTAGGCTAGTAGTAGGATAATTATATGAAGATATAAGTGTGTGTGTGTGTAGATGCCTCTATCTACCTCTAGGTACTATAGATAACCTTTATATGTAGTTTTTTTTACAAAAAATACTAAATAATTAATTATCTATAACTTTGACTTTTAAATTATTGTTTTTATTATCCCAGCAAACAGCTGTCATACGCAATGGTGAACGCAAAGAGGTACCGGCAAACCAACTGGCCATCGGTGATCTGGTCTATTGTAAATCAGGCGATCGTATACCGGCAGACATACGTATTATCAAATGTGAGGCCATGAAAGTGGACAACTCATCGTTGACCGGTGAATCGGATCCATTGTTGCGGTCGCCCGAAGTCGGCCACCGGAATGCATTGGAGTCGAAAAATTTGGCATTTTTTTCGACCAACTGTGTCGATGGTAGCGGCTATGGTATTGTCATAGCCATTGGTGACAATACAGTTATGGGTAAGATAGCTAAACTGGTTACGGGKATCGGTMGGGAAAAGACACCSATAGCYATCGAAATCAGTAGRTTYACGAAAATCATAACCACTATTGCCATCGGAAACGGTATCCTATTGTTGGTCATATGTCTGGCCTTTCGTATGCCATTTATTCAGTCGTTGTTGTTAATGATTGGCATAATTGTCGGTAATATACCCGAAGGTATGTATGTTTCGGTGCAATAATAATATTAATATAATTATTATATAAATCAAATTTATTARATTTTGGGATTTATTTTAAAGTTATAAATAATTTAATATATGTTTACTTAATAGACTATTAATAATAATAATTATTATTAGTTAATTATAGTTAGTTAATAATAAATAATAAAAAATTTAGYAATAATTATAATAGTAATAATATTAATATTAATTAATTAAATATAGTTGTTTTATAGTTAATATAATTATATTTCTAATTATAATTTTACGTTTTTTAAAAATGTAAAAAATTAATTAGTTAAAAATTTATAAATTTATAAATTTATATATGAGTTATGAATAGTCTATWTCAGTACTAGTTATAAAAATTATTTTTCASTTTATGTTATAATTTTTTTTACAATACAATTATTATTATTATTATTAAAAAATATTTTTCATATTTTTCTCTTAACAGGACTATTACCGGCACTGACCGTAGCCCTGACCCTAACAGCCAAACGTATGGCCGGCCGTAACTGTTTAGTCAAATATCTGGAAGCTGTCGAAACTCTAGGGTCGACATCAACGATATGTTCGGATAAAACGGGAACACTTACMCAAAATCGTATGACTGTCGARCACTGTTATGTCGGKCAACAAATCTATCGGGTATCACATGTCMGGGATGAGGTTGACCAGGATATGGCCGACATTCAGGACACATGGCAAGCGTAYWGCCGATGCGCACAGTTATGTTCSCGATCAGAGTTTACCGACAATAATCCGGATATTATGAAACGTGTTGTGGCCGGCGATGCATCCGAGACGGCTATTTTGAAATTTATGGAATCAGTCGGTAGGGAACCGGTTATGGATTACCGACATCAGTGGCCAAAAGTAGCCGAACGTCCGTTTTCGTCGACTACGAAATACCAGTTTTCCATWCACCGTAACCCACGGCCCGATCCGGGCGTTAGCAATCATTTTGTATTGTGTATGAAAGGTGCACCCGAACGTATCATTAAACTATGTTCGACCATTCTACTGGCCAGTGGCCAGTCGGTACCCATAACGTCGGGCGATTATGTCGACCGATTTGAACAGGCCTATCGTGAATTGGGATCAATGGGCGAACGTGTACTGGCTTTTTGCGACCACGAGTTTACCCAGTTTCTRCCCGACCATCAGTTTGATTTGGACAACAATCCCGATCAGATCCAATTGGATGGKTTCCGGTTTCTGGGACTGGTAGCCCTAATCGATCCACCCAGGTATGTTAWTAATACTGTATATTGTTATGATATTTATACAGCTAATACAGTATGTATTATTAAATAAACTATACTAATGATGATGAATGTGATATTAATATTAAATTTAAWTTAATTTATTATTATATTATATATATAATATMTAATGTATAAAGTAATTTGAAATWTATTATCCAATAGTAAATAAAASWAAATAATTATTTTATTTTAAAAAATTAATAATTAAAATAAATGTAAATTAATCAATAGATAATTATAAGATTTTAGATTATATGTTTATATTTTTATGTTTAATTAAATGATTACAGTTTTTATTACTATATATATATATATTTGTTAGAAATATATTAATATACTGTATAATACTGTACTGTAATATATATATATATATATATATATATATATATATATATATAGTATATACTGTATAATATTTTAATTATATAAATAAATATTTAATATATTTAATAACTTAAATATTATTATCAATTAGTTATCAAATATTACATTAAAAAAAACATAAATAGTATAATATAAAAATATTAAATTAAYTTTTTTTATTTAACTTTATTAACTGTACCCGTTGTTAGACCTACCGTTCCCGATGCAGTTGCCAAATGTCGTACGGCTGGCATCAAAGTTATTATGGTTACCGGCGATCATCCCATCACYGCACAGGCCATTGCCAAAGCCGTCGGTATATTCACTGAATCTCATCGACGATCGACCAAAATTAGCGAACCGACCATCGATCGGGTCGGCCGAGGAAATACAGCATCGATTGTAGTACCGGGCGATGAACTTAGTCAGCTAACCGATCGACAGTTACAACAATTATTGAACGACTATCGGGAGATAGTGTTTGCCCGGACATCACCCCAACAAAAGTTACGGATTGTCGAAAATTGTCAATCATTGGGACAAATAGTTGCCGTCACTGGCGATGGTGTCAACGATTCGCCGGCACTGAAAAAAGCTAATATCGGTGTGGCTATGGGTATAACAGGTAAGGGAGGGGGTTGCAGTTAATTATTAATATTTAAAAAAAAAATTATATTTATATCAAAAGTTATTATTATATTTTAAATAGATATTGTGTGTATTTTTTAAAATTATATACATGCAAATATTGTCGTTTAAAAATCAATAAAAAAATGTATTAATAAATTTTATATTAAATATTTATATTAATAGTTCTAATAATAATATTTTTAATTAGAAAATTGTGTTTGATATATATATATATATACTTAACTAATATTATTTTTTATAAATATATATATATATATAGTTTATTTATTATAGCAATTAAACATTAAAAAATTAAAACTTTTATATAATTATTATTATTATTTTTTGCTAATGATAGAAAACTGTAAATTTATAAATAAATTATAATATATTTAAGCAATTATTATTTATTATTTTTGAACATAAGTTTTCTTATTTTATTAATTGTTAATTAATTAACAATTTTTTTTGTAAATAGGTATTTTTAAAAACTTTTTTTATAATTATTATTATTATAAATTTTTATATGAAAATTTTTCATCTTAAGATTGAAAACTGTATATTAGTAAATAGTTAAAAAAAAAAATTATTGATATATTTAGGTTAATAAATACTTAATAAATATTAGTAGTAGATTTGTTCAACATTATGTTTTTACTTTAAAGTTTTATTTATTTTTTAGTAAATATGATAGCTATAAAATATACAGTATTTTTTATAAATTCAAATAAAAAATTAATAATTATTTAATTTTAAAGTAATTTATTAGTAAATTATATATATATTTTTAATAAATAAAATATAATCATAACATAACTAGAATTACATTTTAATTAAGTTTTAATATATATATACATTAATTTTTTATTATTATTATAACAATTATGATATAATTGATTTTTTTTTAATTAAATTTTTATTATTTTTATAAACAGTTTTAGCATATAATGTTTCGCCTAAAATTAAACTAACATAAAATATATAATTAAATTATGATAATTATTATTATTAACTAAATTAAAAATAATTTTTTTTTAAAAAAAATATWAAGGATCGGATGTATCGAAACAAGCGGCAGATATGATACTATTGGACGACAATTTTGCGACAATAGTAACGGCCGTAGAGGAGGGTCGGCGTATATTTGATAATATGAAAAAAACCATCGGCTATATACTGGCCGGTTCGGTGACTACACTCTACCCGTTCATGATATTCGTTATATTCGGGTTTCCCATAGCTATCGGTACCATAACTGTACTGTTGATAGCCTTGGGCACCGATATGATGCCGGCCATATCGTTGGCCTACGAAAAAGCYGAATCCGATATTATGAAACTGTCGCCCCGTAACCCGCGTACCGATGTACTGGTCAAACGTAGTCTACTGTTGCGRTCGTACTTTCAAATCGGTGTCATTATGTCTTCGGCCGGATTTTTTGGGGTATTTTACAGCACTTYTACATTACGGTTGGAAACCATGGGATTTGTTTGAATTGMGRGCYSAATGGGATAGCGATATACTGATGAACGATTCGTTTGGCTATCCATGGGTTAGTAGACTCTCTCTCTTTATCTGTCTCTCTCTATCTGTCTCTCTCTATCTGTCTCTCTCTCTCTATCTGTCTCTCTCTATCTGTCTCTCTCTATCTGTCTCTCTCTATCTGTCTCTCTCTATCTGTCTCTCTCTATCTGTCTCTCTCTATCTGTCTCTCTCTATCTGTCTCTCTCTATCTGTCTCTCTCTATCTGTCTCTCTCTATCTGTCTCTCTCTATCTGTCTCTCTCTATCTGTCTCTCTCTATCTGTCTCTCTCTATCTGTCTCTCTCTATCTGTCTCTCTCTATCTGTCTCTCTATCTGTCTCTCTATATTATATATAATTTTTTGAGACACCCCACTTACTAACACCTACCTGTGCTCCCATATACTCCCTCTCCCTAATTATTAGACTCAAGAGGAACGGTCAAAAATTTTAATTGTAGCCCAAAGTTCATACTTTATATGTGTAGTTGTCTGCCAATGGATGGATGTTATTGTATCGAAAACTAGAAGGGTTTCCATATTTACGCAACTAATGGGGTAATCATTAAAATAATAACAAAACAAAAAAACTGATTTTTTTTAAAAATACTTAAAAAAAATTTATTTTGCTTTTATTTTTGTGGCTACACTTCTACACACACACAGCAATTGGGTACTAAATTTTAGCATAATTTTTGAAACTTGCCTGGCTTGTCTATTTATTTATACACCCGGTTTCAATACTGTATTACAATTAGCACCAGTTATTGGTATAGTAAATATATTTTTCACACATATACATACATACATACATACACATACATATATACACACACACACATACACACACACACACACATACACACACACATACACACACACACATACATACACACACACATACACAAACACAAACACATACACAAACACATACACACACACATACACACACACACATACACACATACATTCACACACATACATACACACACACACATACACAAACACAAACACATACACACATACACACATACACACATACACACATACACACATACACACATACACACATACACACATACACACATACACACACACATACACACACACACATACACACATACATTCACACACATACATACACACACACACATACACAAACACAAACACATACACACATACACACATACACACAYACACACATACACACATACACACACACACACACACACACACATACACACACACATACACACACACACACATACACACATACATTCACACACACACATACACACACACACACATACACACAAAAACACAATACACACACACACACACACATACACACACACACTCACACTCACACACACACACACAATAACTATACAAAATTCAATATTTATTTAATTAATATTATTTTTTTATTTTATATGCTATTTTCGGTTTGGATATCTCTATCTATATGTCTATATGTGGGTGTTTCAGGTTGGGTATGGTTATGTGGTGTACCATTTTTCTTTTATATACTAATCTATGAGGAGTTACGTAAACTAGTTATCCGAAAATATCCCGACTCCTGGTTGGGACAGGAATTGCTTATTTGATTAGTTTTTTTTWTTTTGTTTGGTTAAAAAAAAAAATAACTTAATTTTTTTTTATTTATTTTAAATGATATACTATTGATTAATAAGTATTATATTAGAAACACTGTAATAAAATAATTAAATTAATTTTTTTTATAGATATTTAAATTTTTAAAACATTTGTTTTTTTTATTGAATATCAATGCATAAACAGTATAATCAGTATATGCTTTCTATTAAAATCAATTTCGTATTAATTATTAAAATAAATTTTAATAATTTTAAAATTAAAAAATAGATAATATTTGTTTGAATTACAAAAAAAAAATTCTACGAATTATTTGATTGAAAATTTACGGGAAAAAAATCATAAATTAATTTTTAAAAATAAAACTAAAATCTAAAACTAAAATAATCTCAAATTCAAACCATTCGTTTGATTTTTTCCATATCTTCGTCATAATTGGTTTGCATTTGTTTCAATTGTTCAGTTAATTGATTGATACGTTGGGTAACATATCTTATACATYGMATGTTTCCGGAAATTTTCATYATCTCATTATTAGTATCATCGATCCAATCGGTTGGACCGGAAGTGCCGGCAGCGACAGCAGCCGCAGACGCAGCGGAGGCGCTACTGTTGTTGTTGATATCGGGCACCGTATGATTGCCGCCGCAATACTGGCAAAATATCATCGGTTTTCGGTCACAGCTAGACTCGTGGGCAAGTATGTCGGCTAACGGCCCCGTTTCCAGGCAACGATTGGCGGTACCGTAATATTTGCACCTTATATTCAATTGGGCCAATTCGGCCAATAGGCGAGCATTTGGCGGACGGGTAGTCGGCTTATCGGTAGCGCAGGCCGGGCACGAATCGCTGGCACAGTTAGTGCATAATCTTATAGCACAACAAACCATTAGTACCGGTTCCTGTAGGACATTGTTGCATAGATAGCAAATAATATGACAATACCGCTGTCCACTTAAAATACGTGTAATACCGATGCCCTCCATAAGTGAATCTTTTTTATTAAATTATAATTATTTTGATATATTAATAACACAATAGAAATGTATAAATTAATTAATTTTTAAATATATATATATAGATATTAATAATAATAAATCAATTAATTGATTATAGTTTATAATTTGTGAACAATGTATGACTGAGACTGAAAATAAATTATTTTACAAAAAAAAAATACTTGTATTTATACTATTTTTTTTATTGAAATTAATCATAATATGATAGCTTATCTAATCAAATATAATATATATATATATATATATATTTTAGGAATTTTTAATTACTAATATCAAGTTTAGTAGTATTTTATTTATTGATTTTTTTTTAAATAAAAAATCAATTTACCACTAGTAATTATTAATAAATTTTTTTTTGTTTATTAAGTATCATAGTTATAATTAATAGTATAAATTATTTATTACTACTATTTTATTATTAATATATTAAATGAGATTCAATAAACTTTTAAAAATTTGATTTTAAATTTTAGTTTAATCTAAACATTTTGTTTAAATAAAAATATGGATATTAATAAATTGGAAAATTTTTGTAGTCTTAGTATTTTGAAATCTAAATATATATATAATATATATATATATATTAAATATTTTTTATAAAAAAAAACAAATTACTAGTAATTATGATTTTTTTTTTGTAATAATAATAATAATACTGTTTTAATAATTTAGTACTTATTTAGTGATTAAAAATAAAACTTATTAACTAAGAATTAATATTATTAAATATAAATAGAAAAAATAATATTAAATATATATATATATATATATATATATATATATTATAGAAAAAAACTTTATATACCATTTTGTTCGCTAAAAGCATTCAATAGATTGATTATAGCCATCGGTGCGGCCAACAGTTGATACTCCCATAGCGGTTGTCTATCTAATGGACAGGTATTTCGATATTGGTTAGTAGTATCGTTAGTAGCTACCGGTGCTCTATTACTACTACTAATACGATTTGATAGCCATCGACTAATACAATCCAAACAAAACAATTGTCTACAACATGGTGTAACCATAGGCTTATTGTAGGCAATTCCCAGACATATAGGACAGGTTAGGTCAGCTACCAGTGCCCGATAGTTGTGATCGCTAGTGATAAGCGGTAACAACAGTTGATAGCCGGACAACAAACTACTATCCATTTTATTTTTAGTGATAGATTTTGTTAAACAATTGAAAAGCAATTTTTTTAATTAAGTAATTGTTTGTTTGGTTCAACAAAAAACTATATATTTATACAGAATATATATATATATATAATATTATAAACAAAAATTAATAATTATTTTATTTAATAATAATTATTAGTTGCAAATATAATATAGAAAATAATAATCATTTTTTTGAATTTATAGGTATAATCAAGTGTTTAAATAGTATAGCAATTTGCAATAATAATAATAATAATATATCATATGATATTATTTGTGATAAAATTTTTTTTAATCACTAGAAATATGTTATTGTTATTATAAATTATTATAAAAGTTATTATCAAAATACCAGTTATTAATAGTTTTTAAATATTTATAAAAACAAATTAGTATTTATAATAATAATAATAATAAATATTTTAATCTATTATCTATTTAATTATAATATTTCTAAAATAATTTATTATTATTTTTATATCTAAATTAGAATTATTTATTTACTTTAAATATTAAATATTTATTTAAAGTACATAAATATACAGTATTTATATATATATTTAATTGTATATAAATTAATTTTAATCTCTAATGATTTATAAAACAAAATTATTTATTAAACAAATAAATATTTTTATCAGTTTATTATTATTATTCTAATTTAAATATTACAAAAAAATATGTTTAATTTTTTTTAGAAAATAAATTATATATATATTAATATTTTATATTAATTATATACCATCATATATTTTTATACAGTATTTTATAAATTTTATTCAAATGCTATGAATTTAATGATATGAGATATATGTTTAACTTTTATATAAATTTTTTTTTTAAAATGTTTTTATTTTCATAATTAATTAAAATAATAATGGTTTTAAATAAATTGTTATAAATGCAAACATTACTAAAATATTTATTACTATTTTATTTAGCAAACTGTAAACTTTTTAATTTTCTAAAATATATTTAAATAAAAAAATAACAATAATTAGTATATATTAAGATCACTCAATATTTTTTTCCAAAATTTTGATATTTTTCAATTAATTATTAACATATTTAAAACATATAATTATTGTTATTATTATTAATTGAAAATATTTTCAATTATTAACAGTTTTTTTTTAGAAAAAAATAATAAAAATAAAATAAAAACTTTTTATTATTATAATTTAATTAATATTAATATTATTTAATTATTATTAACTGTTTTTAATATTCAATCCAAAATAGACTGTTAGCCATAAAATCGATGTTCGGGTCTATCGGGACAATGGTTAGCAGTTTTAATCATTGCTGGCAATTATACCGATGAGTACGGCCCGGCCATCGACATACTGGATCAATGGTCCATCTGAATCACCCCACGGGGTGATCGCGGGGGTGGGTGTGGGGGAGGGGGTTGTTAGAAATTATCTTAATTAATTAACTAAAAAAAAAATAATTACTATGTATGCAACCGATCCCGTCAATTGGTGGGGGGGGGAGGGGAGGGGAGGGGTGGACAACGTCTGGTCAAACAATCAGTTGACCAGATTTTATTGGTACTGTTAAACATAGGGATCTCACAATAGCCAAGAGTCCAATATCGTGATTATTATTATTATTATTATTTTTAATTAAATATATAATTTATTTATTTTTGAATATATATTTAATTGTATATAAATTAACTTTAATCTCTAATGATTTATTTTTAAAAAAAAAAATTATTATCAGTCTATTATTATTATTTTTTTTAATTTAAGTATTAGAAATGATATATGTTTAAATTTTTTTTAGAAAATAAATTATATATATATATATATATATTAATATTATTTATTATTTACTGTATATACCATTATATATTTTGATGCAGTATTTTATAAAATATAAATTTTTGTTCAAATGCTATATAATTTAAGATAACTATACTGTGAATATGATTATTTATTTTAAATGTTTTAATTTTTATAATTATGTAAAATATTACAGTTTTTCTAAAAAATAAAACTATAAATCGTTATAAATGCATAAAATAATAAAATATTTTTTGTTTATTTAGCAAACTGTAAACGTTTTAATTTTATAAAATATATTTAAATAAATAATTGGCAATAATTAGTATTTATTAGTATATTAAGACAATATATTTTGTAAAAATATTTATTTTAATTATTTTTTAATTAATTATTAGCATATTATTTCTATTGAAAAATATTATCAAATATTAAGATATTTTTTTTATTTAATAAAAAAAAATAAAATAAAAACTATTATACATTGATTATTATTACTATCTAATAATATTATTTATATAATTATTTATATTAAATGCTAATTAATTATTATTATTATTAAAATTATTTAGAAAAAAATAATATTTAAATCAGTTATTAAAAATAATAGCAATAATAAAACAATATATTTTTTTTAGTATTTATTAATATTATATTGTATAGAAATTACTGATTATAATTATCTATTATAAAACTATATAATTATTTTTTATTCAAGTTTTTAAATATCTTAAATAATACTAAAATAAGTAAATAATTTTAATTTTTACATTTAAAAAAATATGTTATCATTTATTTCAAAAAAAAAAATTAATTAATTATTAAAACATAATTTTAATTATTATTTTTAAAAGAGTTAATTTTCTTTATAACAATTTATTTTTTTTTTAATTAATTATAGTAAACAAACAAATCAAAAAAGTTTTAATAATATATTGTTAATAAATATTTTTTTTTCAATACAATAGTTTTATTATTTAATTTTATTATAGATATTATTATTATTTAAAAATCGATTTAATTGCTAAAAAAAATTATTGATTATAGTAATTAATTAAACCAAAAAAAAAAATCCTAAATTATTTTTTAAAAATAATAATAACTAAAAAATATTTTTTTTAGACTATACGCTTAATTTTATCCAAATCTTGATCGACAGTTGCTTTGAATTGGTTGAGCTGTTCCTGCAAATAGTCGATACGTTTGGTCAGGTATGCGATGCACTGGTAGTCGCCGCCATTTTTATCGCCACCAGTGTTGCTGCTATGGTCGACCCCAAGTATATGATTGCCGGAACACTTGCGGCAAAAAACTAATGGCCTATTTGTACACATGTCCTCATGTTTGCGGACATCACTGACCAGACCAGTGTATAGGCAACGATTTGCCGCGTTGCCATAGTTACGGCACTTTATTTGTAATTTAGCCAAATTAGCTATAACCATCGGTGGTACGCCCATGGGATCAACTGCCGTATYCTGGTCACATGMCGGGCACGTGCGTGTCAAACACGTGGTGCCACACAAATTTAGGCCACAACACGKGCGATAATGTGGCTTTTCTARCACGTTTTCACACAAAAAACATATCAATGTTTTTATGAGCCGTTCCGAGATTTTTTCCCGAACAATACGATTGGGACTGATTCCCGWCATTATTGACACTTAAATATTTTTATTTAAAAAAAATTATAAAAATAAATTCAAAATTAGAATATAATTATGTGTGTGTGTGTGCACTATTATAGACTAATAAATATTACTACTATTTATACTTATTTTTTAAATCAAAATATTCTATAATTATTAATCATAGCTTAATGCTCCGCTTATCTGGTTTTCATTGAATTTATTTTATTTTTGTATATAAGTCTAATAATAATACTATATTTATTTTAAACATGTTTAATATTTTTTWTATATATATATTAATATTTAGTACATTATACTTAATAACTAATGTTTTAAAAAATACTTTTTTTAGCTATGACTATAATATATATATATTTCAATATAATTATATATATATTTTTTTGTAATTAAATTTTTAACTTATATAAAGTAATATTATTGTTATTTTTAATAACATAAAACTAGTATATTTATCATTAAAAATTTATTAGYAATAAATTAATAGCAATATTATTTTTTTTAATTCAATCATATAATATATATATATATATATATATATAAATTGTTAAAAATAATAATATTAATAACATTTTAATAATATAATACTTATTTAATAATTAAAAATAAAACTTATTAACTATGAATTAATATATATTAAWTATAAATATATATATATAAAAATAATATTTAATATATATATATATATATATATTATTCTTTAAAAAAAACTTGTTATACCATTTTGTTCGCTAAAAGCATTCAATAGATTGATTATAGCCATCGGTGCGGCCAACAGTTGATACTCCTTTAGTGGTTSTCTATCTAATGGACAGGTATTTCGATATCGATTAGTAGTATCATTAGTAGCTACCGGTGCGCTACTACTACTACTACTACTTGATGATAGCCATCGACTAATACAATCCAAACAAAACAATTGTCTACAACATGGTGTAACCATTGGTTTATTGTAGGCAATTSCCAGACATATAGGACAGGTTAGGTCAGCTACCAGTGCCCGATAGTTGGGTTCCCAAGTGATAAGCGGTAACAACAGTTGATAGCCGGACAACAAACTACTATCCATTTTATTTAGTGATAGATTTTTTGTTTGTTGTTTTTTTTTTATAAAATAGTTATAAAAAAGTTATTATTTTTTAATAATTGTTTTTTTTGTGATTCACAAATAAAACAATATTTATAAATAAGTTATTATTATAAACATAAATTGATTATTATTTTATTTTACTAATAAATTAGTTGTATATATAATATAGAAATTAGAAAATAATAATAATATTTTTATATCATTTTATTTTTAATTTATAGGTTAGATATCATATGATATTATTTGTGATAAATTATTAAAACTTATTATCAAAATACCTGTTAGTTTTTCTAATATTTATTAAAAGCAGATTAGTATTTAGTAATAATAATAATAATAATAAATATTTTAATCTATTTATTATCTATTTATTTATAATATTTCTAAAATTATTTATTATTTTTATTATCTATATATAAAATTTATTTACTTTAAATATATATTTAATTGTATATAAATTAACTTTAATAACTAAAAATTTATTTAACAAAAAAAATATTTATTAAACAAATAAATATTATTATTATTATTATTATTATTCTAATTTAAATATTAGAAAAAATATATGTTTAATTTTTTTAGAAAATAAATTATATTTATTAATATTATATATTATTTATATACTAATTTGATACAGTATTTTTTTAAATATAAATTATATTCAAATGCTATGAATTTTTATATATCAGATATAAGTTTAAATTTATATAAAAAAATTTAATTGTTTTTATTTTCATAATTAATTAAAATATTATAGTTTTTATATTAAAAAAATAAAACTATAAATTCTTATAAATGCATAAAATAATAAAATATTTTTTTTTGTTATTTAGCAAACTGTAAACGTTTTATAAAATATATTTAAAATAAATTAAAAAAACTATAATTAGTATATATTATTATTTACTATTTAGTTAATTTTTTTGTTAGAATATTATTGTTATTATTTATTATTGAAAAATATTTTCAAATATTAAGATATTTTTTTTATTTAATAACAAAATTAAAAAATATAAACTGCTATTTATTGACCATTATTATTATTATCTAGTAATTTTATTATTTATATAATTATTTATAGTAAGTGCTAATTTATTATTATTATAATTAAAATTATTTTTTAACTAAATAATAACTATTTTTAAAATTATATTATATTGAAAACAATAATAAGAAAATAGAAAATAATAAAATCAGTTATAAAATTTAATTAATTATTTACATATTATTTTATTATTATTTAAAAAATTAATTTTTATTATCAATTATCAAAACAGATTTATTTATTTTTTTAATTTATTAACAAAACTATTTAATACATTGATTATTATAATTACTATTATCTATTAATTTAATTATTATTAATATAATTTAATTATTATTTAACTGTTTTAAAAAAAATAATAAAAATAAAATAAAAACTTTTTATTATTATAATTTAATTAATATTAATATTATTTAATAGAAATTATCTTAATTAATTAATTTGTATAATTACTATGCATGCAAAGTACTGTCCCGATTATTAAAAAATAATGTTAACTAAATTAATAAATTATTTTTTTTTTAAATACATTTTTATTATTATTCAGTAGATATTGATTTTATCATAAAATATTTTTTTTATAAATGTAAAAACAAATTGGATTAAGTAATCATTAAATATATATATATAATCATAAAAAATTAAAAGTAATTACAGATAATTGTTAGTAAATGATAAAAAAAAATTCAAGAAAAAAATATTTTGTTTTTAAAAACAATTATTAAAAAAATAATTATTATTTTTAAAAAAATAYATAAATATTCATTTTCTAGAAAAAAATTTCAARTAAATTTAAACTAAAAAATAAAWCCAATAAAATTGGGTAAAAACTAATTTTAAAAAAAAATAAATTATTAACCAATTTTAACAACTTTAGCGGCAAACACATTAACCAAACCGTCCAATCGGGTGATCCTWGAGGTTAAGTGCCGAATACAAGACCTCAAATAGTTGACATCACCGCCGGCGACGCCGCCCCCGCGGCGGCCATCATTATCTGCAGCCGAACTAACCAAATTGTGGTCATCAAGTAAACCGCCGCCGCAGTCCGGGCAATATTTTTCGGGATTAGATAGACAGTCGTCCCGTTTGTTGTGTCCATCATTTGATAACATAGAGGACGAGGAATGAGACGAAGCCATGGCCTCTGGTTTTGTTTGTTTGTTTGTTTGTTTGTTTTTTTGTTAAAAATAAACACAAATAATATTAATACTGTAATTATAAATATAATATTGAAAAACAAAAACAAAATTTAAAGAGATTTATATATATATATATATATTAGTATATTAGATATTTTAGTATAAATTTAAATGAATATATTTTTTAATAATAGTTTTCTCATTGAAATCAAAAAAAAATGTTTAATAATTATTTTTTTTCATAGAAATCTCACTTCTATTTATAATAAATTTTTTTCACCAAAAAAAATATATTAAAACTTATTTAATTGGATAATATATATATATATATATATATATATATATATTATAAGTATTGATATTAAATGTTATTAAGAAAAAACCAAACAAACAAAAAAAATCTAAACTTATTATATATTCTGTATATAAATATAATTTAATCAGCAATTGTTTGATTAAAATACAGTAATATATATATATATATATATATTTATGGAAAATTATTAAGTAATTATTATTAAGTAATATATTTAATATTGAAAATTATTTTTGTATTTTTATTATTTTTGAAAATTATCTATTAAATATCAATACATTTTTTATTTATTCATATTATATTCTGTATATATATATATATAAACTCTATATATTATGGAATATTTTTTTTTTAAATCAATTTAAAATATATACTATAATAAAATAAATATATATATATATATATAAACTTATTTATACAAAAAATTGTAAGAATTTGTTTTATATATATATATAAATATTTTAATCATAAAAAACTATTCAATACTATAAATTGGAAATTTTTTTTATTTAAATTATTAGTAGTTATTTGTTTTTTTAGTGGTATTATAGTATTAATACAGATAATAATACTGTTATATTATTACTAATTATATCTAASTTTTTWTCAAAAATTTTATCATAATTATAGTATAACTATTATAATATAAGTATAAACTATTTATAAAGTATAACTGTATAAATATATATATATTTAGTTATATATATATATATATATATATATATATATATGGCATATATATATATATATATATATATATATATATATATATATATATATTTAAACTTTTTCAATACCTCTATGTTTGGTAAATGCATCCAACATCATCATAACACCTATGGGTGCGGCCAACAATTGATACTCCCGTAACGGTTTTCTGTCCAATGGACAGGTGTTTTGTTGTTGTTGGTGTTGTTGTTGTATGCGATAACCTCCACCACCATCACCACCACCACCAATAGCTACCGGTGCTGTACTACTACTACTACCGGTACTTTTGTTAAGCCATTGTCTTATACAATCGGAACAAAACAATTGCCTACAACATGGCGTTAGTAACGGTCGATCAATGGATACCAGTGCCAGACATATTGGACAGGTTAGATCAGCTAACCATTGTCTACTATAGGCCTCTAAGGTTACCGGTTTAGCTGCCGATAGTTTGGCAAATAAATTATCATCCATTTATTATTATTGCTAACATATACTGTGTTTATATATATATAYATATATATATAATAATAATTTTTTGTCTAAATTAAAACTATTAAAAATAATATCAAATAAAATCACTAGTTTTTATACTAAATTTATTTATATATTAATATATATATATATATATACTRTATATTTATCTATTAAATTATCACAGTTAATGATGATTATTATTATCATTTATAGAGATTTAAATATTTTTAAAAATGATAAATCTTATGATAATATTTTATATATAAATTTATTTAATTATAATTTTCTTARTATAATAAATAAATTACAATTGYATTTTTGTTTGTTTGTTTGTTTAATATATTAATTTATTTTTCTGATAAAGTGTTAAATTATTTTTATTTAGTATACCTTAAGTTTTATTAAACATTATCTATGTTTTTATTCATTTATTTTATTAATTTATTATAAATACAAAATTATAATTTATTTGTTTGTTTGTTTAAGTTAATGTATAATTTTAAAAATAAAATTAATCTCTATTAATAATAATAATAATATTGCAATTTAGTTAATATTATTTATACAGGTGCACTATTTATTGTTTATAAAACTATAAATATATATATATTATTATATTTATAATTTTACTTAAGATTATTTTTTTTAGTAATAAAAGTTTATTAATAATTAATTATTTATTTATTTTTAGAAATAATTTACTTATTTTTGTTTATATATATATATATATATATATATATAGCAAACTTTATACTATCTATTAGGGATCACTAAAATTAAATTTATTATAATTATTATTTTTTGATTAATTATTTACATATTATTAAGAAAAAAATTTTCAATTATAAACTGATCATTAAAAAGATTAATAACAAAAATAAAATTATTATACATTTATTATTATTAATATAATTTAATTATTATTATTATTATTAACTGTTTTCAATATCCAATCCAAATAGACTGTTAGCCGAACAAAATAAAATCGATGTTCGGGTCTATCGGGACAATGGTTWGSAGTTTTATCTTTGCTGGCAATTATACCGATGAGTACGGCCCGGCCATCGACATACTGGATCAATGGTCCACCTGAATCACCCTGGGGGTGATCGGAAGAGGGTGGGAGGGGGAGAGGGTGGTTAGAAATTATTTTAATTAATTAATTAATTTAAATTAATTACTATGCATGCAACCGATCCCGTCAACGGRGGATAACGTCTGGCAACAATCAGATGACCCTGTTTATCGGTATTGTTAAACATAGGCTCCAGTAGCCGTGTCCAACCTAATCGCACAGTCGACCAATCGGTAACYCSGTGACCGAGTCGACCGTAACCGGAAAACAATGCCAACTCGTTGGCCGTATTATAATGAAATTTTTCGGGTAAACATAAACTATTCAATACTAGCCAATGATTGGATGATTGTCTACCACTGGTACGGGATTCCTGTAATATCGGTAATCGTGATCTAAGTTTGATTAGACCGATATCGTATTGGACACTCTGATTGCTGGTCAGATAAGCCGATGGCCAATGAGTTGAGGCCAAACTRTATTGTCCGCTACCTTTCCGATAGATTACCCGAATATCGCGWGTTTCGGGACTTAAAAAAAAAAWACCATAAAATTATTTTGAAACTTATTTTATTTTTTTAGCAAAATTTTTTTTAAAAAAAATATATATATTATAAGTACTAAATTATTATTATTATTATTATTATTATTACTTAAATTARWTAATTAATTTAATTAAAWARCTTACTATAGATTATGTGCGGCTGTTATTATCCATCTATCGTTTAATATTATTCCCGTCCCGTATGGATAACTAATTTAATTTTATTTATTTTTTTTTTAAAAATAGTAGTAATAATCTTAATATTAAAAAAAATTGAAAAATATTTTTTCAACAACAAAAAAAATTTACTTTTTATTATCTTTAGTATCGACTAGTTTGACAACCCATGGCATCTCTCCCGGTTCAGCTACCCGTCCCATTTGAATATTATTATTATTATTATTATTATTATAATTACTAGAGTGTAGACATTGACCGGTTTGGATAAGCGCTTGTCTACCGATTCCGCACATGGGTTGCGTAACATTTGGATAATGTTTAATARTTAATAAATTATTTACATAACTATAGTTAATAATAGTTATGAAAATTACTAATTGTAATAATAATGATAATAATTKATTGATATTTTTATAATATGGCATTTTTTCTTAATGATAATATTAATTAATTAGCTAGRTTRTTATTTWRTTTATTTAACTTATTTTTTATTAAAATAAAAATACTATTARTTTTATATTTTWAAAATAATTATAATAAATATATGCATATTATATTATATAATATACAATTACAAGTGTAATATTACAATTTTTTTTTAAATATATAAAATAACATAAAAAAAATTATAAATGCATTATATTTTTAAAATTTTATATAAGTTTTATAAATTATATTATTTTTAACAACTATAGATAATACTGTATGCTACTAATTATTCATATAAAAAAATTAAAAAATAATTTTTAAAAATTTATTAATTATTTATATTAGTGTCAAATATATATATATTTTTTAATTTTATTATTATTTTATAATAATTTAGCTTGCACWTTTTTTTATAAAAAAATTATAGTATATGATACTACTATTAGTTATACTAGCCATATATATTATCCATAGTTAAATAGTTAACATAAATAATAATTTTCAAAAAAAAATATTTTAAAAATGTTAACTATTGTTAAATGTATTCAATTACTAGTAATATATTAATGTAATGTTTGCCTGCAATACAACATTATAATGTATTTTTTTGAATATGCATTTATTATCTGTATTTATATATATATATAATATAATATACTATATAATATAATAACAATATAAAGTTTAAAATTCCGTACGCTTCAGACGATACTTTAAATAAAATAATAAATAATATGAAAAATACAAAAAGTAAAGATTGTTATGGATTTTCAACAAATATTTTAAAATTATTTAGATGTTGTTTTATTTTCCATTTAATTAATATATTCAACAACTCTATTAAATCATGTATTTATCCTAATAATTGGAAAATAGGTAAAATTATTCCCATATATAAAAAAGGACTAAAAAGTGAACCTGGTAACTATAGACCAATCACATTATTATCAATTTTTGGCAAAATATTTGAAAAGTTTGTTGAAATAAATTTTCGTAATTTTTTAAATGAAAACAATTTATTATCCAATTATCAGTTTGGTTTTAAAGCTAAACATTCAACAAATGATGCATTAATATCTATTTTAAATGATATAACTAATGGACTAAATAATAATGAAAAAACTATATTAATAACATTTGATCTAAAATCTGCTTTTGATGTTATAAATCATAAAATTTTAATTGAAAAACTAAAAAACTATTGTGATATCAATACAATTAAATGGTTTGAATCATATCTTAAAAACCGATATACATTTGTAACTATAAATAATAAATTATCAAAACCATTGGTTTCAGATATAGGTGTTCCCCAGGGCTCATGTATAGCGCCGTTACTTTTCAACATATTTATGAATGACATAACAAATCTACAGCTAAATGGAAAGTTATATCTATTTGCCGATGATATGACTCTTATAATTAAAGCAAAAAACAATTTGAAACTTCAAACTAAAGTAAACAGTGATTTATCAAAAATTAATAATTGGTTAAAAAGTAATTATCTTATATTAAATCATAAAAAATGCAATTTTATTGTTATGGGAAAAACATGTAATCACAACATTAATGTAAAAATTGACGAAAAATTTATTATTGAAGTAAAATCAACAAAAATTTTAGGACTAACTATTGATCACTCGCTTAACTTTAATGATCACATAAATGATTTATGTAAATGTTTAAACACTAGACTAAAATTATTGTCACGATTAGCGCATATTTTACCTGAAAAAACATTAAATTTTATCTACAAATCTATTGTTAAACCAAAACTAGAATACGGATGTATATTATTTGGATATACATATAACACACATTTAGATCCGTTAATAAAACTACAAAAACGATTTGCAAGAGTAATAACTAAATCAAGTTTTACGGATAATTCTCAACCTTTGTTTCAAAAGTTAAATTGGATTTCTTTTACAAATTCTGTTAAATATAATTCACTAATTTATATATATAAAGCTATTAATGGATTAGTGTGTAATCTCTCAACAATTTTGTTTAAATACAACACACACCGTACTAGTTCACGAGCGGGACGTGATTCACATTATATTAATTTACCGAAAATTAATAAAAATTATATTCAAAACAGCATTTTTGTAAAAGGAGTTAAACATTGGAATAATTTACCGCTTTATATGAGAGAATCACAAACTCTTAAAGATTTTAAAAATTATTTAAAAAATTTTAATTTTGATAATATCTAATTTTTCTTAATTATTTTATAATTTTAATTTTAATTTTCATATTTATTGTTATTTCATTGTTGTAATTATTAAAGTCTATTATGGCTTACTATGTATACCAGTTTTATAACTGAAAGTGATGCCAATAAAGTCTTATTATTATTATTATTATATATATAAATGTCTATACAAATTGTACATGTACATTTATATATAGTATATATATATATATACAAAATATACATGTACAATTTTTTATATTAGACATTTAATAGGCCATACCATAGATAACGTCTAATATGTACAGTAGTTGTTATGTTACATAATATAGATATACAGTACAATACAGTTAAGTCTATTTATACTATATTTTATTGTGTGTGTAATAATAATAGTTAATAAATAATTTAATAATAAAAATAAAATGTTAATCTAATAAAATTATTTATTTATTTTTAAATTTTGAATCTAAAAATTAATTGCTAAAATTTTTGATTGAATTAGATTATTTATTTATTTAAAAAAAAATATATATATATATATGCATGGTTAATTGTTATTTATTTTTTGTTGGCTGAAAAAAAACATTGTATATTATATACACTGTATGTAAATATATTAATGTACACAACAATTACATGGCCTCTCAATTGGTATTTATTATTATCAGTGATATTATCGCAAAWAAAAAAATTTACAGTTTGTTAAATACATGTTATAGTAATAATATTAATCAAGTTTTTACAAGTAATACAAATAAAATACATAATAACTAATAATAATTAAGTAAATATTTGTTCAATTGATAGTATTATTTARTAGTTAATTGTTTTTATAAGTGTTTTATTTTAAWTATAAGTGTTTTAACAATAATAATAATAATTTGATAATAATTTTATTTTATTTTTTTAAAAACTAGTTATGAAATAAACYTAATAATTAATTAATTAATTAAACAATAATGATAAAAAATTTGTCTACTAAATTTTATCTGGCTAATCAATTATTAATATTGAGCCGGTCAAAAAATATAAAAATTTTTAGTAATTATTTTAATGGTGCTAGTAGGTTAGTTAAATATTATTATTATTATTATTATTATATTTTTAATTAAATATTTATAAATTTATATAATTGTATATAAAAATTTAACATGCTAATAATTATGCAGTTTTTAATGTTTTTTTAAATAATAAATATTTTAAAAAAAAAAAAACAGTTATGTTTGTATGTATGACCTTGTGGAAACTACCTACCTGTCCATTTAGATAAATAGATAACATTAACATATAGAAATTAGAAAATAGCCTAGGGGCAAATAAATTTTTGATTTTTAGTTTTTCAACAACAAAAAATCAAATAGTACAAAGTAAAATAGATTATTATTATTATTTTTTAAATAAATATTTATAACAATAATTAATTTAAAGATTATTTAAAATTAAAATAATATATTGATATTTATATTACTAAACACATGTAATAAATATATATTAAATGTGAAATATAATTAATTTTAATTTAATAAAATGTCTGTATGTATATATGTTTTTTTTTTGTAAACTATTATARTAATATATATTAATATATATTTGAACAAGGTCATTTAATATATATATATATATATATATATGACTGTAACTATGACAGTGTAGAAAAAATAAAATTTTAATTGTAATTATTATTATATTAATTTAATTAATTTGTTTTGTAAACTACATGTATRTWTAATTTTTTTTTATTTAAATTATTATTATTATTATTGCTAAATATATTAGATGTCTGTCCTCTACYGTATCCAAGGGGAACACCATAGTCATCGACAATACAGCCATACCTACCATACGTTTACCACAGATTGAAGAGTTTGATGTCGAAAACGAACCGATACTGTCGTATAAGTCCGGTTCCCGGGAGAGACAGGAACTGGAGCTTAAGCTCCAGGAGTATAACACAAGGGTTACTGAAATACCGATTGTCATTAATGGCAAACGATTGACCAGCGATGAGGTCAGTCAGTCCAGTCAGTTAGTTAGGGCCTAACCTACTATTATTTAACTACCTGTGCTCTCTATCTCTCTGTCTCTCTCTCTCTCTCTCTCCATACATAATAATAGGTTAGATACCAGTGCTCGCCCTACGATCACCAACATCGGGTGGCCAAATACTATTTTGCCGATTCTGGCCAGTTTCGTGAGGCAATTGACGGGTCGCAGCGGGTACGCCGCGAATGGGAGGCCCTACCCATCAGTGAACGTATTCGTATATTTTTGAGAGCAGCCGATCTGATTGCCGGCAAATACAGGCAGGACTTGAACGCCGCCACAATGCTTGGYCAGGGTATGTATGCCCCCACCCCATCCCACCACCCCCTCTTTAACTGTTAATTATTGACACCTCCCGTTCCCCTCCCGTTCCACAGGAAAGACAGTAATCCAGGCAGAGATCGACGCGGCCGCCGAACTGACCGATTTTCTACGATTCAATGCACTGTACGCTAAAGATATGTACAAATATCAGCCCCGAAGTCCCCGACCGGAACTGACTAGCAATCAGTTTCGCTAYCGSGGTCTCGAAGGATTTGTGGCCGCAATTTCGCCGTTCAATTTTACCGCMATTGGCGGCAATCTTAGCTCAGCACCCGTATTGATGGGCAATGTTGTCCTATGGAAACCGGCCGGTACGGCCGTAYTAAGCAATTGGMTTATCTATCAGATACTTGAAGAAGCTGGCGTACCTCCCGGTGCGTAATCATATTGAGCTAATTGATTGATAAGTTATATTAATACTCTCTCTCTCTCTCTCTCTCTCTCTACACCCRTACCTCTCWTGTGTAGGTGTTATCAACTTTTTGCCRTCGAGTGGACCGGCATTCGGCCAGAATGTCCTAACATCTGAACACTTGGCGGCCGTCAATTTTACCGGCAGTGTCGGCACTTTCCGCAACGTTTGGCGTACAGTGGCCGACAATTTAGATAAAAATCAYGGCTTTCCTCGACTGTATGTGTCTGAATAGTTTGGCGCTTATCCTAAAATGTTTATCAWCTCATCTCTCTCTCTCTCTCTCTCTCTCTCTCTCTAGGGTTGGCGAGTGCGGCGGCAAAGACTATCACTTTGTACACGAATCGGCCGACTTGGACACAGTGGTCACCCAGACTATACGGGCGGCGTTCGAGTATAGCGGCCAAAAGTGTTCGGCCTGTTCACGACTGTACGTACCGGACAATCGCTGGCCAAAGGTATGAGATAGGGGTGTGATATCAATAAAAAAAACAGTAGTTTTACTTTTAACCGTAACTGTATGTATGTATCCTATCAGACACACCATTACCTACTAGATTAAGGAACGTCTACTRGAAGTTAGGTCAGCCCTGAAACTCGGTTCGCCCCTCGAGTTCGACACATTTCTGTCGGCAGTTATCGATCGTAACTCATTCAATACGATCCGCGACTATATTACCGAAGCTAAGAATTCGCCCGATAGTCATCAGATACTGGGCGGCGGCCATACSGACGACAGTGTCGGCTATTTCATTGAACCGACAATCATCGAAACCAATGACCCGCAGTCGCGACTGATTCGCGAAGAAATTTTCGGTCCCCTCCTGACTGTCTATGTGTACGACTCCCGTAAAGTCAACGATGCTATCGACCTGTGCGACCGTACCAGCGGTTTTGCACTGACCGGTGCACTGTTTGCTACCGATAAGTATGTTTGTACACTGTTGTTGTTGTTATTAGCACCGGGAGGTTAACCATTATTGCTATTTTGTTGATTATTAGGAAGTTTCTCGAACAGGCATCCGAACGGCTGAAACAATCGGCCGGCAATTTCTATATCAACGACAAGTGTACGGGTGCTGTTGTCGGTCAGCAACCGTTTGGCGGCGGACGACTATCGGGTACCAATGATAAGGCCGGTGCCCCACACTATTTGCTTCGGTGGTGTTCACCGCAAACAATCAAACAAACATACATACCGTTACGCGACTGGCGTTACGACTATATGGATACTAAACAGTGATGAGATTATATATATGTTATTTTTTTTTTAAAAAAATCTAACTGTGCTTATTGTTTGTTTGTTTGTTGTGACTATGTATGTGTTGGAGGAATGGTATGTTGTTGTAGTTGATGATACCTACCTCCCTGTCCTAATCAATAAGTACTACTAATATACCCTACATTTGAAAAGTCAAGTCAGTCTTCCCCCTCATTAGCTTTAATAAAAACTATTGATACTATTATTTAGTGATTAAAAAAAATAAATAAATAATTAATTAATTATTTAATTGTTAATTAAATTCTAAACAATTTTTTAAAATCTCAATTATTATTATTATTATTATTATTATTGATATATAGATTTGAATTAATATATATTTTTGAATTATTATTATTATTTTTTTTGTTAATTATGTTTGTGTGTGTTTTTTTTAAATGATAATTTTTATGCAATTTTGTTTTTGTTTGTATGATATTATTATTATTTTTTTTTTTAATTTATTTTTCTATTTGTTTCAGAAAAAAAAATTATATTATTATTATTATTTAATTATAATAAATGGATAATAATAGTCAATAAATAAATAAATAATAATAATGATAAATAATTTTTTTTTGAAAATAATGTATTTTTTAAATAATATATTTTTTGTGATACACACACATACCTGAAATCAATTTGTATATTAAAAATACAGTACAATATATATATATATATAAATATTTTTTTGGCTAATATTTAGCTTTTCTAAAAAATAACTTAGCTTAGTCAATTTATTGTAGTCAACAAAAAAAACAATTTTGTATAATTAACGGTATTTACCGTAATATTTAATAAAAATATATATATATATTGAAAATAATAAAAATAATTTTTAAAATAAACTAAATATTGATTTTTTTTTCATTAAAAATGATAAATTATTTCTCTATTTCATAATAACAGTAATTGTATTTTTTTGTTTGTTTTTATTATTATTATTATTATAATTAATGACAATATATATTATCATAAATTATCAACAACAAAAAAATTAAAACTATTAAAACTATTTTTATTTTGTGTAATAAAAAAAACTATTTATTTAATATATAATAATAACATATTTTATTTTCTCATTTTATACAATTATAATTATTGAATTATTATTACAGTATAATTATAAATACAGTACAACAATAAAAACATAAAATATATATCAATATATATATATATATATATAATTAAACAAATAAATTATTATTATAATAATAATAATAATAATAGTTGCATATATTGTAGTATATATTACGGTAATTATATAAATATATAATTGAATACACATTATAATTATTATTATAATAATAATGTAATAAATTTGGTTAAATAATCTTTGAATAGATCTTTAAAAAAAATATATAATATATATATATATATAGGGATCTAAATATAATAATAATAATAATAATAAATCACTAATTAATACATAACTAGAATATCGGTAAATATATACCGGTATATAAACACATTGTATATGTGACACATAAATATCAATATATATTTTAATATATATATATATATATACCTATGGATAGGTATATATATATATATATATATATAATATACTATATATTATCAGTAAATATAATAATCAATGAGGAAGAGAGTGGTAGAGAGAGAGAGAGAGAGAGAGTGGGAACCGTTAGCCTCTCTCTCTCTCTACTAACCAACTGTCTAGAGCTGGGCCTTCAGGTCCTTCTCGATATCTTTGGGTTCAACCGTTGGTGCATAACGTTTGATAGGTATGCCATGTTTGTCGACCAAAAATTTAGTATAGTTCCATTTGATGGCATCGGATATGAAGCCACCCTGCTGATTCTTAAGCCATTTGTATACTGGATGTGCCGATTCGCCTACACCAGTGGTGATGGTGGTGGGTGCCCAACAACAACAACGAAAAATAAACAAAACAATTTGTTAATTAATATATAAATTTAAAAAACAACAATTATTTTTTAGTTATTTTGTGTTTTTAATTCAGAAACAACTCTCTATGCTATCCTCTCTCTCTCTCTCTTAAAGACAGACAGATAGATAGCGAGTTAGAGAGAGAGAGATAGTTAGAGAGAGAGAGAGAAAAAAAAAGTTAAAAAGACAGTTAGAGAGAGAGACAGTTAGAGAGAGAGACAGTTAGAGAGAGAGAGAGAGTTAGAGAGAGAGACAGTTAGAGAGAGAGACAGTTAGAGAGAGAGACAGTTAGAGAGAGAGACAGTTAGAGAGAGAGACAGTTAGAGAGAGAGACAGTTAGAGAGAGAGAGACAGTTAGAGAGAGAGAGACAGTTAGAGAGAGAGAGACAGTTAGAGAGAGAGACAGTTAGAGAGAGAGACAGTTAGAGAGAGAGACAGTTAGAGAGAGAGAGACAGTTAGATAGAGAGACTACAGTAAACAGTGATTACCATTGACATCGACTTTGCTCATCATATCGTAGTGGACATCGTTTTTCTTAGCAAACTCTTTGATATCGACATCGCATCCCTTTTCCTGATTAAACTGATTGGACGGAAAGGCCAATATCCTCAAGCCTTGGGCCTCGTATTTGGCATACAATTCGTTCAGCTGTTTGGTATTGGTCTTCTGTAGGCCGCAACTCGAGGCCACATTCACTACAAGAGTCGGATGACCTTTGTATCGATCTAACGGTACCTACGAAAGCATAAACCAAATCAATAGCACCGGTAAGTAATAACACAATAATTAAGAGACTACCGGTGCTCTCGATAGAGAGTAGCGGGAGATGAAAGAGAGAGAGAGAGAGAGAAACAGAGAGAACAGGTATGTGACTATCGGTGCTCTCGATAGAGAGTACCGGGAGATGAAAGAGAGAGAGAGAGAGAAACAGAGAGGACAGGTATGTGAGTATCGGTGCTCTCGATAGAGAGTACCGAGAGATGAAAGAGAAGACAGGTATGTGACTATCGGTGCTCTCGATAGAGAGTACCGAGAGATGAAAGAGAAGACAGGTATGTGACTATCGGTGCTCTCGATAGAGAGTACCGGGAGATGAAAGAGAGAGGACATGTATGTGACTATCGGTGCTCTCGATAGAGAGTACCGGGAGATGAAAGAGAGAGAGAGAGAGAGAGAAACAGAGAGGACAGGTATGTGAGTATCGGTGCTCTCGATAGAGAGTACCGAGAGATGAAAGAGAGAGAGACAGAGCGAGAGGACAGGTATGTGTGACTACTAAAACTCAAATACCTCATTGCCGTCCAAATCTTTGGCACTAAACTCGTACATTGTTTTAGCCGACTTCGGGTCGCCATTTGTAGTATTGTTGGCCATATTTCTGCGCACTGGTAGACAATGATTACTGACTACTACTGGTGCTTGAATTGTCTTCAATAACGGTACTAATAGTCCTCTATTAGTGGACAGTTGTCTCTTAATTAGTTGGATGTTTGCAGTTGTTATAAACGCCGCCGTTTTGTCGCGTTTTGTCTGCGCTCAGGTATGCAGTAAACAGTTAGTTATAGTAATCAATATTTTTTTTTTTAGGTATGTCTGTGACGTACCGGTGCTGATGATGGTTGACGACGACGACGACTGAGTAGTAGTTATTAAATATTAAACAAACTAACGGTGCGATCGATATATATATATACACGACTTGACTGACTGACTGTTTGTCCGATTGTTTAGTGTTTAGTGTTTTGTTTGAAATGAATGTATGATTCAATTGATTCATACGATTGCAGTAAACAACACAACATATTATTAATTTTGATTATATTCTAAACCAAAACAACAAGTAGTAGTAGACGCACACATAGATATATATCATAGATTATACTTAATATATACTGTATATATATATATACAGTATATATAAAATAATGTGTATAATAACTGTATATGTGTACATATAGTTTATGCTTTTTGTAAAAACTCCGCCCACCCCCCCCCCTAAGCATTAAGCACACTAATATTGCGCGCGCGCATTTACATACACTGCTAGTTTGTTAGTGGACTGCTATTATTGTTTTGGTTTTGAATATAACAGTATTTTTTAAGCAATCAAATTATATGACTATATATATATGATGTCATGTTTTTATATACAGTAAAATAGAAACTGTTGACAGGCTATTTTTTGGTACCTTTTTATATATAACTATTTGTTAATTATATGTTTTTTGTTATGTTAAATAGTATGAATTTGTATAATAGTTTAGTCAATAGGTTAGTTAACATGTTATTCAATGGAAAGTAATTATTAGTATTATTTAAATTTATTTTTTTTTTAAATTTTAATACAAGTATACTTATTTATAGTAAATAATTTTTTTTTAAAAATATTTTTAAAAATTATCAAGAGTATATATATTTTTAAAAAAATAAAAATATTTTTAACTATTAGTAGTTAAACTGTATTTAATAAATTTTAATTTATTTTTTTTTATCAAATAAATTTTGATTTCTAGTTAAACTAGTGTAAACTGTTTTTTTTTAAATAATATTTATTTTTAACTACAGTAAGTACTGGAAAAAAAATTGACCTTGACAATTATTAGTTACAGTTTAGCTAACATATAGTGTACACGTTTATAATAACAAAAAAAAATATTCAATTATTATTTATAAAAAAATAATAATTTAAATTATAATTATTTAAAATTAATCAATAAAAATATTAATTTAATTTTATATTTATTATATATATATATATATATATATATATATATATATATACTACTTTTATAGAGTATTGACTGAAACTTGCACTTGAAATGTACTTGATCATAGTATAGAAATTTTTATATATAGTTAATTAAAATAATAATAATAATTAAATTTCATTATAGTATGCAATTTAATTCAATGATTAATAAATGGTACTAAATTGCTACATATATATAAATTTATATATATATATATATAATTTTATTTTTTAAATAAAATAAAAAAAATAGTTCAATGTACATTTGTTTTTCTAAAAAATTATTTAATTTATTAAGTAAACGGTTTTTAAAAATAATTTTGAAAAATAAGTATTATTTAGTTTAATAATTATGAAAATATATTAATATTTACTTTTTTGTAGAAACAATTTATTAATTAATATATATTATAACTTAAATTTTATAAATTAAAAACAAAATAAAATTTATTATTATTATTTCTTTATGATTAATTAGTTAATAATTAARACGTTTTGAATTTTTTGAAACAATTTATTAATATATATATATTAAAACTTATAAATTTAAAACAAAGAAAAAAAATATAATTTTTTATTTTTTGATTAATTAAAATTTAAATAATTAAAACGTTTTAGTAATAAACTTGATGTTGAAATGATTGAAATACTAAATAACACATTATTTTAATTTATATATTTATATTAATATTTAAAATATATTTATTATTTTAATTAATAAATTAATATTTTTTTTATAATTAATTTTTTTAAGTTGTGTTGTATAAAATTATAATATATTGGCAAATATATATAGATAGAAAAAATATATTTTTAAAAAATAATTTATAAAAATCAATTAATAGCTTATGTAGTCTATAATAATAATAATACCAATAATATACTGTATTATTATCGCTTCTCTATGCCGACAACCAAACGATTGGTTTGCAATAGAAACCGACCCCTTGTGAAAACAACGGGTACATCCGTATCAGTGACCCGACTAAATCGGAATCGCCGGCTCAATTGGGCCAGTGCTAGYTTAGCTTCTAACAGTGCAAATCGCATACCGACACAATTTCGGGGACCGGCACCAAACGGTAAATAGGTATAGGGTCTGATACCGGACCGTTTTCSGGCATAAACCTATCCGGTTGGAAACTATCGGGTTCGGGATAGTTGTCAGGATCATGATGTATAGCATAGACCGGTATTTCGGCTATCACACCCTTTTCAATGGTTATGRTTGAACTACCGGTGCCGCTGCCCAATTGTACATCAGCTRCAGCCTCCCGTTCCAGTCTCAGCACTGGCGGATAATGGCGCAGWGTTTCCGATAGTAYWGCGTCRAGAAACGGTAGACGCGATAGCACCTCATAATCAATATCGCCATTACTGTCAAACACTTGCASTGGTTTCSGCGTACAGTCGGTCCTGTAGTTCCGTATTTAGGGCCAACTCGTAGACACAATAGGACAGTGTTGTAGCTGTAGTTTCGTAGCCGGCAATGAAAAAYAGGAAACATTGGGCAAGTATTTCGTTTTCGGTCAGTTTTTTTTCGACAACATTGACCAGTGCTTCCCGTTTAGCCCGGAGCTCGTCCTCACCGGTTTCCAGTACGTGATGTGCTTCGCTGGTATCACTGTTGCTGACCTCCCGGTGCTGTTCAGTACTATTATCATCTGCAGGACGTTCGGCATCCATAAGCAACTGTAGAAAATCGTTGTATACAACCTGTGGATTTAGTTTACGTTTGCTAATCAAATCACGTGATACTTTAATAAAAAATTGTGAATGATCCTGGGTGATTATCAATTTACGTATAAAACCTATTTTGAATAGACTGGGCGGCACTACCCTGAAAACAAGCATACGCCAGCCGGGTATATCAAATACAGTATTAGCACGTGTAGTAAACTCRTTGTCCGGTCGACTGTAGGTATCCGTATGGGTAGCGAACGCGCACCGGGCTATCACATCCATTGTATAGTTGCCCATCAATTTTTTCAGCTCWACTACCTGTCCTTTACCACTACTACTACCACCACTACTACCACCACTACTACCACCACTGSYGTCGACGGCACCGGTAGTCACCGCCAACTGGYTGTCGATGTGTTCGCAAAAATCCAGACAACATTCCCTGATTAATGAATACATTTTGCGCATTTTYCCCGACGAAAATGTTGGCGATGCTATCGCACGGATACGTTTCCAGTGGTCATCGCGTGCGGCGAATATACTTTTCGAGTGTATCGGATCCCGATTACCGGTATCCCGACGATTGCGAAATAGATGAAAATCTTTGACCAGTATTTGTTTGATTAGATCCGGATCGGCGACAGTCAGTCCCGGTTTGKCGCCCGTATAGACACTGATTGTGTAATTATAATAATATTATTATTATTAATAGTTTAGTTATAATAATGTAATAATAGTTTAGTTATAATATTGTAATAATAGTTTAGTTAAATATTGTATTGTARTWATAGTTTAGTTATATARTTATGTAMTAATAGTTTAGTTAWAATATTCTAATAATACAGTAATAAGTTATATAGTAATTAGTTATACAGTAAATGTAATAAATATTTGTTAAAAAATATATATATTATTATATATTTATATTATATATAAAAATTTTAATAATACTTATAATATATATATATATAATTAGTTAGATTTTTAATTGTTGTTGTTATTAATGATTTTATTATTTTATTGATAATTAATATAAATATTTTATAACTATTATTAATGATTTAATTGTTAAATAATTTAAATTATTTTTTTGTTAGCTAAACTATATTATATATTTTTTTAAAACTGTAAATTATTAATTATAACTAGTGTTACAAATATATAATGATTAATAAAATGYTTATATAATTAGATAATAGTGTAAATGAATCTTTTTTTAAAAAATATTTATTAAATATATTATTATAATTTTGTTAYAAMATACCCGTAAATTTGTCCAAACTTTTTATACCAGTCTAGTTCGACAGTAGGAAATGGCCATAAAAATCGTGATAATATATTACCAAAAACGGGTAACGGTTTGGGTCCCGAAATATTTCGTGACTTCCAATAGCTAAAARTTGAACTCCATWTGCTATAATAATWAGTAAAATTAAAAAATATATTATATATATATTATTRAAAACATTTAATTTTTATATAATTTTAATAATAATAATAAATATTATTTACTTAAAATTTTATTTTATTAATTTTATTTATTTWTTTAAAAAAACTTATATTTTATACTTACAAATAATAATATACTATAATTGATATTATAGTAGTGGTTAATAATAATATAATTTGATTAAACCAATTCATTTTGTTTAATTAATATATTTTTAAAATTTTTTTTAAATATAAATTTTTATAAACTATTTTATTATTTATAAATTATTTTTTTAGTTGCAAAACAAACACATATATTTTTTTCAATGACAATTGCATAACAAATATACTACTATATATATATATATATATATATATCAATATATTTATACAGTAGTATTTATATATTTTTTTTAAATATGATATCTATTTATATTATTTATTTATCACACATTTAAAAAAACCATAGTTATTATAAAATATTACATAAACTAGTGTACAATAATAATAATCAGTTTACGTACAGTAAACGTTCAAAACTATTTWTATRWAAAAAATTATTATTATTATTATTATTATTACAAGTAATAATGATAATACATATTACTGTATATATAWTTARATTATATTWAATATAATAGTATTTAATAAAGTGTGTGTGTGTGTGTGTGTGTGATTAGATTATACTAGTTATTCAATTAATATATTTTTTACTAAATCCCCTTGATAATTTGTTTTTAATTAATAAAAAAAACTTGCCTTGTTAAATATAAACACATTATGTATAGTTTGATTTAATTTTTATAATTAATAGTTAATCTATCACTAGTAATTATATTAATAAGTTTTTAATATGCATGTTTTTTATAATTTTTTTTTAAATAGACAATTAAATTTTATTTAACTAATCAATATTATTATTATAATATTATTATTTGTAATAGTTGATTTATTTTTTTTTAAAAAAATACTGTATATATATCCTAATTATTTTATATTAATAGTATTAATTGGGATTTAATAATGTTTGATTAGATTAGTTGTTAAAATTTTAAAAGAAAACTTAATTAAAAAATATTTTTGCTAAATACCATTTGATAAAAATAAAACCTAAAGTTTAATAAAAAAWTTTAGCACATTTTTTATTGTAAATTGTTTTATCATTAAATATTTTTATTATTAATTATTACTATTAGTCGACAATTTAATGTAATTTATATTATTATTATTATTATTTTGTWTGTGTAGTAATATTTGATTCAATTTTTARAAATTTATTTAATTTAGTTAATAAAAAGTTAATAAACTAATAAGTTTTACAAAAAAGTTTTAATTATTATTTTTTTTTTTATAAATTAATATTTCTATTTATATGCTTTAACAATAATAAACTTAAATATTAATATATTAAATACAGTCTAACATTTGAATTAATTATTTTATTACAGTTTATGATTATACTAATTATACTAATTTATTTATAATGTAAAATGTAAATTATTAATAATTAAATTTATTTATTTAAAAAAATACAATAGATATAATTTTAAAATAAATAATCAATTAATAATAAAAAAATTTAGCAAAATTTTTATTATTTAGTATTTTTTGCAATTAATAATTTTCAATAAATATATTGAATAAAAGGTAAATAAACTAATATATAAAAACTATAAATAAATTTAAAAAATGTCTATTATTTTAAAGTCAATTATTTTTTATTAAACAGTTTATTAAAATATCAATAATAATAAATACATTATTTCTATAATTATTATTTTTTCATTTTAAATGTACAAAAAATGTTTATAAAATATTTTTTCTATAATTAATTTTTTTATGGTGTTGTTGTTGTATAAAGTTATAAATATATTGGCAAATATATATAGATAGAAAAAAATATATTTTAAGATAATAATAAAAACAAATCAATTAATAGCTTATGTAGTCTATAATAATAATAATACCAATAATATATTGGTATATATACTGTATTATTATTATCGCCGCTTCTCTATGCCGACCACCAAGCGATTGGCCTGCAATAGGAACCGACCCTTATTGAACACAACGGGTACATCCGTATCCGTGACCCGACTAAATCGGAATCGCCTGCTAAGTTGGGCCAGTGCTAGCTTAGCTTCTAACAGTGCAAATCGCATCCCGACACAATTTCGAGGGCCGGCACCAAACGGTAAGTAGGTATAGGGTTTAATACCGGACCGATTTTCCGGCATAAACCTATCGGGTCGGAAACTAAACGGTTCGGGATAGTTGTCAGGATCATGATGTATAGCATAGACCGGTATTTCRGCCATTACACCYTTTTCAATGGTAACGGTTGAACTACCTGAGCCTARCTTGACATCARCTGCAGCCTCCCGTTCCAGTCTCAGCAATGGCGGATAGTTGCGCAACGTTTCCGATAGTAAGGCATCGATAAACGGTAGTCGCGATAGCAATTCATAGTCGATGTTACCATCGGAGTCAAACACTTGACTGACTTCCCCATACAGTCGGTCCTGTAATCCGGGATTCAGTGCCAACTCGTAGACACAATAGGACAGTGTTGTAGCCGTTGTTTCGTAGCCGGCAATGAAAAACAGGAAACATTGGGCWAGKATTTCGTTTTCGGTCAACTTTTTTTCGACAACATTGACCAGCGCTTGACGTTTAGCCCGGAGCTCGTCTTCACCGGTTTCCAGTACGTGATGAGCTTCGTTATCATCATCGTTRTTGACCTCCCGGTGCTCATTGCTATCATTATCATCKGGTCGTTCGACATCCATAAGCAACTGCAAGAAATCGTTGTATTTTTTYCCGGGATTTAGTTTACGTTTGCCAATCAAATCACGYGAAACATCAATAAAAAACATTGAATTTTCTTGACCTATAATCAACCGCCTGATCCATTGTACCCGAAACAGTCGACTGGGCAGTGCACCCAACACTAGCATACGCCACARGGGTGTMGTAAATATATTGTTAGCCCGWGTGGTAAACTCGTTGTCCGGTCGACGATAGGTATCCGTATGGGTGGCGAACGCGCACCGGGCTATCACATCCATAGTATAGTCGCCCATTAATTTTTTWAGCTCTACCTGAGCTTTACTACCACCGGCACCTGTAGTAGTAGTAGTGGCCAATTGGTCGACATGTTCGACAAAATCCATACAACATTCCCTAATTAATGAATACATTTTACGCATTTTTCCCGAAGTAAATGTTGGCGATGCTATGGCTCGGATACGTTTCCAGTCGTCATCGCGAGCGGCGAACATATTTTTCGAAAAAATCGGATGTCTGGTCGGATTTTCCCGTCGGTTGTGAAATAAGTGGAAATCTTTGACCAGTATTTGTTTGACCAGTTCGGGGTCGGCAACAGTTAGACTGGGTTTGTCGCCCGCATAGACACTGGATAGTGTAATAATAATAATAATAATAATAATAATAATAATAATAATAGTTTAGTTATAATATTGTAATAATACAGTAATTAGTTATACAGTAAATGTGATAAATATTTGTTAAAATAATAAATTTATTATATATATAATTGTAATAATATATAAATAATTAGTTAGATTGATAGTAATATAAATAGTATTAATAATTTTTTTTAAAAAAGTAATAATATACTGAATGTATGSTTATTATTATTATTATTATTATTATTTATTTTTAATATTAAAAAATATATAACTAATTTACTGTATGTATAAATAGTTTAAAAAMATTATAATAATTAGTTGTTGTTTTTTTTCTAAAAAWTTTTTTTAATAACTTTATTTACTTTATTACTTTAATTACTAATAATTACTATTATTTACTTTAATATACTTTATTTATGTTAWTTTATTTTGTTATTATTATTTTTTTTTTGCWAACTAACTTTAAAAATATTATATTAAAAAAATATGTTAGAAATATAAATTAGAAAACAAAATATATATATTTTTATACTATTAAGATTTTTTGAATTGTTTACTAGAATTTTTTAAAACAACTAAAATAAAATAAATAAAAATATATTTACCCGAAAATTTTGCCAAACTTTTTATACAAGTCTAGTTCGACAGTAGGAAATGGTTGAAAAAAACGGGATAATTGATTGCCAAAAATGGGTAACGGTTTGGGTCCCGAAATATTACGTGATTTCCAATAGTTTAGTGCTCGACTCCATTTGCTATTTAATTAATTAAAAATAATATTTATTATAAGACCAAAAAAATTAATAATTAATATATAATATTTTGTAATTAATAAAATTAATAAATAAATATTATTTATAATCTAAAATAAACAACAAATAAATCTAATAATAATTGTTATTTAATTTTTTTAGTATAAATAATTATTTTCTAATTAATTAATTATAATTTTTTTTTTAAAATTAATATTATACTTACAAATGATAATATGTTAAAATTGATATTATCGTTGTGATTGATAATATTAAAAATGAGTTATTTGTTAATAACTCACTTAAACAACTCATTATTATTATTATTATTGATATTTATTTAATTTAAATTAATTGAATTGAATTAGAAAAAAATAATAATATTTAATTAACACATAAATTAAAATAATTTAATTTTTTGTTTTGTTTATTTATTAAACACACTGTTAATATTTGACAATTAATAAATATAATTTTTTTCAATAGTATTTATATACTTTAAATTATATATATATATATAATATTATTATCAATGTTTAATAATGTTTAGAAATTATCAAATTTTATCAATAATTTTTTAAAAACTATAGTTATTTAACTTGTATTAGTGTTTATAATGTTTAATACGTATGTATAATAAAATAAATATATAATAGTAATGACTTATATTTGTATTAATAAATGTGTGATTAGATTATTAGTTACTAGAAATAAACGCAATTAAAAAAATATTTTATTTATTTTTTAAATAACACCCATTAATATTAAGTAACAACAATAAAATAAAAACTAGAGTTGTTAAATTATAAATTAGATGGGGGGAAATTTAAAAATATATTTTAATTAAAATATACTAATTATTATTATTAATTAATTAATTAATTAATTGTTTGATGCCACATTATCTTTTATATTTTTAATCAACACATTATGTTAAAATGTAAAGTTTAAAATATAAAATAATAAATTTTGACTGTTTATTATTATTATAATGAAAACAACAACAAAATTATTATAGTTGATCTTGGTTAAATTATTATAATTTAACATTGTAATAATTTTTAAAAAAGTTTATTATAGCAGATATTATCAGAATATTTAAAATAATATTAATATTATTAATAATTTTTTTAGAAATACTTCAAACACATACATTAATAAATATAAAATCATACAATTCATAATTGTTTTACATCACTAACAATTTTTTGATTAATATATATATATATATTAATATAATCAACAATACTGTATATAAAACTTGATAAATAATTTATATATTACAATATGATACCAATTTACATTTCAATTGCACTATTATGTACTAAAAATTTATATACTATTATATATTATATTTTTACCCATATGCACTAAATTTTAGTGCATTTGCACCACCATGCTTAATTTATTAAATATTTTTTTAAAAATTGAATTAAAATATACAGTATATATATATAATTTTTAAAAATTATTAAGCATGTAAATAGTTAAAAATTATTAATTAATTAATTAATTTAAAAAAAATAAATTTAATTTTTATTTAATTTAGATAATTAGTATTGGAAAAATAATTGTTAGTTTAATTTTTTTTAGTTTAATAATTTGTTTTATTTTTTTCTTAATAATAATTATTAAAATTCCAATAATTAGTAGATAACATTCAATAATAATAATTATAAATAATTTAATTTATAAATAATATGTATATTTTGTACTAAACTGTACTTAAAGTGCAAAAACATATATAGTAATTGATAAAAATAATGTTCATTAGAATAGATGCTCCCATGTGCCTTATCCAGGTGGCATTAGTGTAGTCAAAAATAAATCGTAATGTTGTATATGAATGGCTAATGCAGTATAATATTTAGTACGTACTAAACATTTTAGTACGTACTAAAATGTCTCTTAAAATAGAGTATACTTTAGTACGTACTGAAATATTTAGTACGTACTGAAATATTTAGTACGTACTAAAATGTTTAGTACGTACTAAATATTATGGTACATTTTTTAACTATATAACTATATAACTATACTGTTAGTTAGTTAGAAAAATAGTATCTATATTACAATAGAATCAAATATGATTTTAATTGTTAGTTAATAAACTAATTATTATATAACTTAAGAGTACTCAAATAAAATAATTAAATGATATATTAATCGTATTTTATTGTTGTATTTTTGTTGAACAATGAAATTAAATTTAAACAAAAAATTTCATATTAATTAATTAAATGTAATATTATATAATTAAATGAATTAATTTTTCTTAGCACTTTTTTTTAATTTTAATACATAAATTTTAATATTTAATTTTATCGGATTTAACTACTTATTAGTTATATTTTCTCTAAGCGATTTCAAATCAATCAAATTTATAGTTAGTTTAAATATTATCGTTAAATAACTCGTCGTCTAATGCCATTTCTTTTGATAAATTGTTGAAATCAATTGTCGAATCATTTGATTTTTGGTAAGCATTTTCTTTGGCAATAAGATCAGAAAAAATGTCTCCGAAAAATCACTTGAAAATTGTGTTGTTTTCTTATTAGTTGTCAAAACTTTAGTGTCTGTTTGATTGGTATTTGGTTTGCCATAAATTCCTAAATCTGAGATTAATATCTGAAAACAACAGACTTGACATTGATAGTAAATTTAAAGGCAAGTAATGCTTAGAACTTGAGATCAGTTGATATGACTTAAATGTATTAACTGATTTTGTATTAAATCCTATATCCGATAAATCAAAATCAACAAAAATGTTTACAATTTTTTTTGTATTGGATATCAAATCAGTTTTTGGTTTCTGTTTCAGTAGAGTTTCATTTTACAGCACTGACTTTGATAATTATCATCACTTTTATCTATCATTTTAGAAATTAAATTAAAACCAATATATTATATTTCTATTATAAATTATTTACTTTTATGACATTTCAATTATAATTACATGACTCACATTACTCATAAGCACATAGTATAATTGTAATAAAGTAATTTTTTATATAAGTTTAAAATAATCTATTACTTTAAATTTAGTATTTTTTTTAACTTAAATTTACTTAAAAAACAATTATCTCAATATACAAATTATATAATATTTAAATATTTTTTCGTTGATATACGTTAGTTAAAATTTAATACTAATATACTTTTTATTTTGTTAGTTTTTTAATTTAATAATAAATAAAATTTATAATTTTTCAAATAAATAAATAAAATTTTATGTTCATATATGTGCTACAAGTTGTTTTATTATTAAAATCATTAAAATTTACAAATATATATAAAATAATGTGTAAAAAACAATATTTATCAATTTATATGCAATAAAATAAATATCATAAAATACATTTTTAAAACAATATTATATTAATATTTGTATCTTATATAAACATTATTTTTTACAATTTTTTTATAAAAATAAACTTAATATGCATTACTCTGAAATTTATATGGTAAAATAATTATAATATATTTTCATCTGTATCTTATATTTGTTACTTTTTGTATAAATAGGATTATTAAATGTATTATTTTTGCATCAATAAATGCTCCAAAAAATTTATAAAATTATTATTAAAATAAAATAAATATTTTAGTAAATATTTATTTTGTTAACTTTATGTTTGCAATAAATAATTGTTTTGTATTGATTATAAGTTTTTGTTTTGTTTAGATAAATGTTTTGATTATAATTGTTCAATAAATTCATTATAAATAATAATGTGTGTATTTATAAGTTTATAATATTTACTAATAGTTTATTTTATGACAATTTTTTTGATAGAACCTTATTAATACATTTCAATGTATATTTAAATATTATTATATATTTTAGTTAATGATAATGTATTCATTTGTATATTTGACTATTTTATTAACAATAATAAATTAATTAATTTTTATATTCATTTAAATATTCAATTATTAATTAATCAAAAATTAATTAGAATATATTAAAATAAATAAAAAATTATTTTAAATCTAAAACATTTTATAAACTTTAAATTAAAATTTTAATTTTTATAATAAAAAATTGATTTTGTAATTCACACATATATATAAATAAATTTATATATCTATTTTTATTTTATAATTTTTCTTATGGTAAATGCTTTGTAAGTTGATTATGATTTATTATTTCTATAAATATTTATAGCTATTTATGTTGGATAGATGTAGATGTAGAGAATTATTTCATTGCATATCTATTTTTCTATAAAAAAATTCTACAAATATTTTTTAAATAAAGTTTAATTAAATAAATTATAAAAATAAACACAAAATATCTAATATCAATTAAACTTTATTATACTCTCAACTAAATGCATATGTATTAAATTAGTTTTGTGATTAATAGTTCATTTTAATGCTTTTCCTTTTATATTTTAGTTTTTAAATAAAATTTGCCTATTATTAGATTATATTATATGTGAAACAAATACAATAAAAGTATTGATCAATAATCATTATTAATGCAATAATGCACTATAATATATCTACTATATTTTAATACGGCTAAACTTTTTTTTAATAAAAATTGACCCTATAATAAAATTAACATTAAATTGAATAATTAAATACATAAACATTTTTATGCATTAAATTTAGTTATGATTCATTAAAATTTATATCATACAATATCAATGAGAAATAACATAAATTTCAATAAATATTAAATTATAAATATATAAATTAATTATTTACTAAATTAAAGTTATATATTAAATAATTATTTTAAAATTTTTACAATATTAAAAACAATTTCAATAAAATTACTAATATTATTTAATGCTAAAAATAACTAAATAAAATATAAAATTATTATTATAATACTAAAAATGGTTTTAAAAAAATTATATATAATTAAACATGTATAACACAACTTTAATCAATGCTAACAAATAATACAAAATTTAAATACAAAACAGATCTTATAATTCATGTATATTTGTTAAAAGAGTGTTATATAATATTATTTAAACATTCAATAAAATGAATATAATAAAATTACTATTGTAACTTATTTAGTTGTAATATATATAAAGTATAAAAATTCTAAAACATTTTACTGCATAAATGTATTAAAAATTTGCTCAACTGAACCCTATATGAAAACTTACTGTTGTTTTTTATGACTCATTATTTTATTATATCATTAATTCAATTGAAGTTTTTTCAAATAATTATTTATAACAAAATAGAAATAAAAATTATTTTTGTAACTAAAAAATATATAATTAAATTCATAAATCAAAACATATAATCAAATAAATTTGTATACCAAAAATATAAATTACAATTTAGATATAATTTTTTAAATGTTAAAAATAATTCATTACATAAAATATTAAATTAAAAGAAATGATTATTTTTTTGTATTATTTAAAATTTAAATAAAGATTTTAAAATTTATAATCAAGTACTTAGGAAATTATTTTATATATTATTCATTTTGATACTAGTATTAAAAATGATAAAATAAAATTAGAATTATTTAATTGTCTATTTATTTTATTAAAGTAATATAAATATTTTATTATTGATTAAATTGAAAACAATGTTAGCAATTATATAAAACAATTTATAGAAATGTATATCTTTTATAATATCAAAAAATTAGTAATAACAAGTAAACTTTAATCAAACTATATATTTAATTATACAAAATAATTTTTATACAAAATTTGTTAAACATTTATTTGTTAACAAAACAAATAAATGAAATAAAAACTTTTAGAAAAAATTAATCAATTACATTAAATATTATATTAATAATGTTATAAATTTTTAAAATAATAAATATTATTTAATATTTATAAATATTATACATTTAATTATATATAATTAGCAGAAATAAGATACAAATGATAATAAAAATTATGTTTAATTTAATTAAATTATAAAATATATAAATATACCTATTTAAATATGTAAATATTAATTTGTTATTCCTTTAAACATATTTTTGTAAGTGTAAAATCTTTAATAAAATTAATTTATTTAATTTATAAATCTAACTATAATAAGTCTTTTTATATTTAAATTGGTTAAAATTATTATTTTGTTTAGTAGCAAATTTTAGTGCAATTAACATCAAAACTACTAGTAATTATATTATAAATATGAACACATTTTATTTATTTCTTTAAATAAAATATACATAGTATTTTTAATTAAGTTAAAAATTAACAGAAACTGTAACAAAATAAAGTCTAATAAAAATCACTGACAAATATTTATTTTAATTTTTTTAATATTGAAGTTATATTATTTGGATATTAAGCTAGTTTGCTAGTATAATTTTAAGATTTTTAATATAATAATTGTATATAAATTTAAATTATTACGTTATTACAATTATACTGTTTCATATGAGTCATGTTAAATATGTATTATAAATAATGATTTTAGTTGTTAAAAAATACCAGAAACTGTAACAAAATAAAGTTTATTACATATTATATTTAAGTATATCAATGATATATACTAAATATGTCAAATATAAATTAAGAATTAAATAAAAATAATTATGAATATAAAATATGACATTTAAAATTTTATTTAGTTATATTATTTTTGAATCGTCTTATATGGTATAATTAATATTTAGTTAAATCCGATAATATAAAAACAATTTTTTACATATTAAATTAAAATGAAATTTTTTTAAATAAGTTTAATTATAAACGATTAATAATTATTAAATTATAATATATTTTATTATTTTAGTCTAATACAAGTAGAATAATTAAAATTAAATTATTATCAATTATAATTATATTAGAAAGTATTATATAAACTTTTTTCTAATTAACTAACAGCATAGTTATATATTTTTAAAAAGTACCATTGAATAAAAATCCATTGCTCTCCACAACATATATATACATACTGTACTAATAGACTATCTATACGTTAGATATACTGTACTGTATATGTATTGCTTATGTAGCATACATTTTAGTATACAATTGTCTCACTCAACTGTTGTTGTACTTCACTCACTGGTATCAAATTAGATTGAGTTGAGGACATGTTTTGTTGATCAATTGACGGTACAATTGGCTGATGATAACTGTTTTCAGTTGATATGTCTTCAGATATATCTAAATCAACGCCTGTCTATTCGTTATCGTTAGTCACTTCCATGGACTCTTGAGTATCGGTTTCATACATATTTTTGTGACCATTTTTCTGTTGATTTGCAATATGTGTCAAAATATTGACATCTAATTTAAAAATAAAATATTAGTTGTTTCGGTTATTTATATATATATATATATTTAAAAATATAAAAAATACTTACGATCAAAATCACATTTATTTGAATACATATTTAATAAACTAAATTATAACTTTCTAACGGTATAAATAATAAAAAAAATTTAATATTATTTAATTATTTTTAACGACATAACAACATCATTGATATCCATTGTTTTTCACAACACATATACATACAACACTATACAATCAATCAATCAAACAGACTATCCATACTATTGATATACAGTACAGTATATGCATTGCTTACGTATCATACATTTTAGTACGTACTAAACATTTAAGTACGTACTAAATATTATACATATCAATCAAACAGACTATCCATACTATTGATATACTGTACAGTATATGCATTGGTTATGCAGCATACATTTTAGTACGTACTAAATATTGCTCTCCACAACGCATACATATATACTGTACAAATAGACTACCTATACATTAGATATACTATACAGTATACCAGCATTACTGTTAATATTCTGTATAGTATATGCATAGCTTATATACAGTAAATGGCTTTTAGTTTATGATAAATTCGCCAGGGTCAGCACCTGACGGAGCATAAAATTTTAATAAAAGTTTATTTTCACAACTCAAATGGGAGCTTCTATTCTAATGTAATAGTATTTAATACTAAATTAACTTTAATACTCAGTTATCTGTATATATTTATTAGTCATTACTGTATTAGTGATAAACTTATATTAAGTTAATATACAGTATATATAAAAAAAAAATTCTAATAAAAACATATTATTATATAATATTATGTAATATAATGTTAAATAAATTTTTATTATATTATTTATATTATAGATTTTGTTTAGTTAGCAAAAAAAACATATTTATCTGTATATATAACTAATTTTAATTTTTTTAGTAAAATAAAACTAAGTGTATATATGTTACTTTAAAAAAATAATTAATAATTTAAAATTTATAATTTAAAAAAATATGCAATATAATTGTTTATATTAATTTATATCGATTATATATATATTAAAAATAATAATAATAATAATAAATTGTACATGTACATTTTACATAAATTTTTATAAAATACCGGCAATTTACTAATTTAAAAAAAATAAATAAATTTATGTTACATTTTAACACAACAAAATTAAATGTTAAACATATATCATGCGTWTAATCTAAAAAGGTACCAAAAAAATTTTTTTGCATAAAACTAACATAATTTATGTATAAAAACAACTATCTATTTTATTATTGACATTACAGTTTGCATTCAAAATTTTTTTTAAAAAAAAAAATTTCAATACAAAATGTAATCATGTCAAAATAAGCAAATTATTAATTTTTTTTTAAAATTGTTGATTAATAAGCAATAATTTTTGTATTTTTTGAAAAATAATTATCACATCATATTAATCATAGTATATATATATATATAATCATATGATTTATTAAAAATTAAAAATTTTTATTWATAAAATTACATTTTTAAATACAACAGTCTAGTAGTAGATATAGTTGTTATAACTAGTWGTTAAACATTTGAATTTGTTTTTTTGATTTGTTAAAACAATGCAATCGGTAATAATTTATGTGACACTAGTAGTGTACACATTGTYACTACTGGTAACGGGAATTACTGGCGCCGGAAAACGGGACGATTGGGARAATGCTAAAAGTTTGTACGATTTTAAGGCCATGGATATCGACGGCAATGAAGTTAGTATTGAAAAAAAATAAAATTAAAAAACTATTAGACATACCTAACACATACCGGTTCCCTATTATATATATATATATATACCTATATCTGTACTGTAGGTATCGTTCGACAAATACAAAGGAAAGGTACTATTGGTGGTAAACGTAGCSTCMGATTGTGGCCTAACSGACACCAACTACAGACAACTGGTCGATCTGTACGGCAAATATCAGGCCAAAGGCCTACGTATTGTTGCCTTTCCGTCAAATGATTTTATGGGACAAGAATCGGGTACTGAACAGGAAATCAAACAGTTTGTCGTCGAGAAATATGGCGTCCGATTTGATATGATGTCCAAAGTTGGGGTYAACGGCCCGGATGCCCATCCCCTGTATAARTGGTTGAAATCTAAGCAAGGTGGTTATCTAGGGTTTGACGGTATTAAATGGAATTTTACTAAATTCCTGRTCGACAGGAACGGGATTCCCATTCGYAGGTATGCACCGACTACTAAACCGGCAGATATTGAATCCGATATCAAATCTATTCTCTATAAAGAGCTTTAAAAAATAAAATAAAATATTTATTTTATTTTAAGATTTTTTTTGTGCATTTTTGGGCAATATTTTTTATGTTTTAATTATTTAAAGAGAGAGAGAGGGGGGATAAGGGAGGGGCTATTGATTGCTATTTTTTATATACTCATTTATTTTTGTGCTAATTATTATTATTATTAYTATTACTTTATATWTATATGTGTATTTGTAATTCAAAAAATAAAATAATAATTATGTAATTTTTGAAACTAAAAATAAATAAATAATTGATTTTATTATTTAATTGCAAATATTTTTTTAAAAAAAATTACAATTGTATACAATAGTTATTTTATTTTTTTTACTAATTTATAAAAACATTTACATAATTGCTTAAAATTATTATTATTATTATTAGTAATAATAATTTTTTTTGATCGTTTATAGCAACAAAAAATAATACTATTTAATATTTTTTTTTAAAATTTTTAAATCAACATTTGGTAAATTATTTTTATTATTATTATGACTGGGGGAAGGAACGATTGGAAAAAAATATTTTTAAATGTATTGCATAAATTATTAATAATGAAAAAATATGAATTATCGGGAAATTATTTATTACAAGTATTGTACGGTAAGTATCAGTTAATAATACCGATTTCTGAACTTAAAAAAATTCTTGAAATGTTGGCCGTAATGACCGGTCTGTTGGCGTTTATAAAATCGTTGACTTGAGGACCGGCTTTCTGTAGAAGCAAATGCTGATTGACGGACACGACTAACAATAAGATGATGGTGTCACGAAAGCTGTCCTGTTTCTCAAACGGTTATCCGAGTAGTTAACAAGAACTAAATCCATGGCTATTATGGCCGCATAAATAAATAACGATGTTGTCATCGATTTGATTGGTGTCAGCAATTGACGGGCCATCGATCTGATTTGTGGCATCATTTGACGAGTCAGCCATCTTATTGATGTCTTCATATGGCGGGCCATCGATCTGATAGATGTCTTCATTTTACGGGTCATCGATCTGTATGATTGCTTCATTTGACGGGCCGGCGGGCTGTTCAGTCAATTCAATTGCTTGATTGGGATTTTCAGTGGCCACCTGTCGATCTTCAATTTCTTTAGCTATCCTTGCTTGTTCTAATAAAAAAATCAGTGGCGAACAGGGAACTCATTAATCGAAAACTTGCTGCGCTCACAGAGAGCTGATCCACAAATGGCCAAATGTGATGACCGGTCTATTAATGGGAACCCCGCACCACATCCATAATCACATTTTATAACCAGTGATGAGATAATGTTGACAATTGTGGGAATTGATGTGTTCAGCACTGACGACATAATGCGACCKATCAGATGAATCAAAGTATTTGATTTGTTCAGTCATTGCTCACAAGAAGTGGTAATAACTTTGATGACAATAATGGAGTGCCTGAATGTATAACAGGAAAAGGAAAACGTTTCTATAGTCATACATATAGTAATGCAGTCATACATGAGGTCATACATAGTCACGTAGTCATACAGTCATGTAGTCATACATAGTGGTGATGTCATGTAGTCATACAGTCATTTAGTCATACATATAGATCGGTCATAACATAAATAATGTTAACAACATTTATTAAACAAAGCATTTAAATACAGTATAATAGCATTGAATTGAAAAATTATTAAAAAAAACTGAAAATTTACAGTTTATTATAATTAATAGTTTTAGTTTAGACACTGACCGGTCAATAGATGGCATGAGGGGGTATATACACATTCAAAAAAACTACAATATTTTCAATAGTGGGGCTATTTGTGATTTCATTCAAATCAACTTTTGGTGGGGGGCTATTTTTCACTTATTGCCCACATTTCCACATATAGCCCCATATGGCCATGGGGGGCTATTTGCGGGTTTATACGGTAAATAATAATAATAAAAAATTATTTAATATTTTTTTTATGTATAACAATCATTAAATTATTATTATTATTATTATTATTATGACTGGTTATAGTAATATTACTTATATTTAATAATAATCAATAATTTATATTAGTTATTTATTTTATTTTTTATTAAAACTGTTGATAGATATTGAATTTATTTTAAATATATCAAAATAGTGTCAAATAGTTATATTTTTAAAAAAAAGTGCCATTAAAAATTAGGATACAAATAAACTAGTAATACAATTATTACCAAATAGTATAGCCTGTATATAATTATATTGTAATTTAAATATACATATATTTAGTATTATTTATTTATTTTATTATTTTTTTTAGAAAAAATTACTTTTTAAAATAATTTTTTCATAAATAATTAGCATTTTTATAATACAGTGTTGTCTATTGTATTGAATAATCATTGATTTTTTTAGCGCACAGTTAGGGGGGTACAGTATTGACAATATTTCTATATATATATATATATATATAAGTTATTATAATAATAATATTATTATTTAGTAATTTAATTAACAAATTAAAAAAAACAAAACAAATTATATGTATGTATATTAGCCTATTATGTAAACCAAATGGATATAATCTGATATATAATTATATATAAAATAAAAAAGTTTCGGTTAGGCMTACAATTCAATTGGGTAGTAGGCATGTGCTTTGAATTACGGTAGTATATAAATATATTAAATGCTAATAAATAAATASATTTTT